>NC_013490.2:6949160-6963643 GCF_000004555.2 Caenorhabditis briggsae
GAGCCTTCAAACCTGTAGAGGCGCTGTAGAGACGCAGACATTTTTACTCTTTCACCCGCGCGATTATTTTGAATAGACAATATTTATTTTATTTATTTATTTATTTACGATTGCAAGAATCGTGGAAAAAAAGGAAAAAAAACAATAAAAAACATGATAATCAGATTCCAAATGGATAAATAATGAATTCTAGTGAGAGGAAATGTAAAATAATAGAATGAACTAGAACTAGAGTGACCATTAAAAAGAAATAGGGAGAGGAGAATAAGACATGTCAAGCATAAATGAACATAGAATAATACATAGAATAGAGGACAGAGAGTAGGGCCAGAAAATTGAGCAATTGCTCAGCAGTAACTAAATCATTTTACTAAGCGCCCTATTGACGAAAAAGTGTTGCCTAATTTTTGTTTTAGCTCTTTTCCATTTGTACCTTGATTTTGATCTTGTTCGATTATTTGTGGACACTTGGAAAAAGTCAGTCTGGTTTAGACCCACTCTTCCTAACATTATTTTAGATATCAGTTTTTTATCAATTGTTTGTCGCCTGTGTTCCAGAGAGGAGAGACCATAAATACTTAAGGAGGTTACGTTCACTAGCATTCATGTAATCTGAGTCTTGTGGAGTAATATATTTGCCTACATTCCTACTATAAAGCCTTCTTGTGAAGGAATTCTGGATAGATTCGATATTTCTTTGTTCTTTTTTGTTGGGGGGATAACTTATTGAAGTACCATATTCTACTAGTGGACGAATGAATGTTTTATAGAGCAGTATTATTAAACGGGCTTTTTTACTACTGTACTGATTAAAGACACGTGTCATAATATGTTTAGCAGCATTGATTGCTTTTTTCCAATGCTCACTGAAATCTAGCTTGCTAGAAATTAGAAAGCCTAAATCTTTTGTGATAGTTACTCTTTTTATATCCTGATTCCTTATCTTATAGTTAATTTCGTTTCTACGTTTTCCTAACGGCAAAGTTACCGTTTTAGACTGGTTTAGGTCTAGTTTTGCATCATCGCACCAACTGGAGAGAGAGGTTAAGGCTTCTTGGAGAGGACTTGTGTGGCTGCCTTTTTTTAAGGAGGTATAGATTTTAGTGTCATCTGCGAACTGTTTTATTTTAACTTCTGCGGGAAGTATTGCAGACGTCGAGTTAACATAAACACCGAATAATATTGGAGATAAAACTGCTCCTTGTGGAACTCCACAGATCGAAGTCTTGTAATCTGATAATGTTTCTCCAACTTTTACTCTGAATGTCCTATTTTCTAAGTACGCTTTGAGCCAGATGACAAGATATTTATTAATTTTAAGATCTATTAATTTTTCTAATAATTTGTCGGGTGGAACACGGTCAAACACTTTCGCAAAATCTATATATATTACATCTACTTGCTCACCTCTGTCTAGCGCTTCTGTCCAATCATTCATAGCCTCTAACATATTCGTTACAGTCGATCGTTTTGGCAGGAACCCATGTTGGCTAGGACTCCAGAATTCAACATAGTTAAGAAATGGAGTCAGCTGATTTAAAACACATATTTCATAAATCCTACACAGATGTGATGTCAATGAAATTGGACGAAAGTCTAGCGCAGTAGTAGGATTTTTTGTTTTCGCTAATGGAATGACAATTGATGTTTTCCAAGCTTCTGGTACTTCACATTTAATCAACGAAAAATTGAATATTTGAGCTAACGCACTACTTATCAATGGGGCAATCATTTTGATGAAGGTGAATGGAACTTCATCACTGGTTTTTGAGCATGAGTTTTTACAGCGTTTTATTGTTTTATAAACGTCATCATCAGTTACCCATATGGTTGGCTGGATAGAATCATAGGTATCTGGAAGTTCGAAAAGTTTGGATTTTTGATTTATGTATTGGCGCTCAAATGAGTCCGCAATACAATTTGCTTTTTCAGATTCAGATTTCAATAATTTTCCCAGGTCGTTAATAATATTTGGAATTGAATTTGATCGGGGTTTTAGAATGGTTTTAGCATATTTTGAGAACCTACTAGATCCTTTTTCTTCTAGATATTTAAGTTCAGCGTTAGATTGGAATTTTATAAGTTTTTTCCTGTACCTTCTAGCTAGTTTGACATACAATAAAAAATCTTCCACTTTTCTTGACGTTTTAGACTGCACATAGGCGGCTTCTATAATTGTCTCAAAGGATAGAAGATACTGTGGTACACTAGTTTTTCCTAGCGGAACCCATTTTTCTTCAACAGATTCTCTAAAGATAAACCGTACTTCACTCATCAAGCAACTATACATCTGTTCGATTGTCATATTAGCACCTAAAATTGTGGACCAGTTCACGTTATTAAAATGTTCAACACATAGAGGAATGTTCGCGTTTTTAAAATCAAAAAGTTTTAGTTTTGGGGTAGGAATGGCTTGGAGAATATCTATAGTGAATTCAATTTTCCTGTGATCTCTCGATCCAATAGGGGAGAGAACTTTTACATTCTGTACCAGTGTGTTAGCAAAAATTAAATCCAATACAGTATCTTTTCTAGTTGCTTGTTTCACAAATTGCTTGAGATTATGCACTTTGCAAAATTCAATAAGTAAAGTCCCTAATTCAGTTGCCCCGTGAATTTCACTCTCTCTCCAGTCGATCCCACGGATATTAAAGTCACCTATAATTACTACTTTTCCAGGATAATTTATAAACTAGGAGATATAACAGGGACATACATTTGTAGTAATTGGGAGATGAAGGATAAACCGAGTTAGTAATTAGTTGTATTCAAGACAAGAAAATGTTTTAGATCACAGGATAATAGTCGAATTTAGCTTAAAGGTGGGGGGACATGAAAAAAATAATGTTCTCGAAATTCCGTTCAAAGATGCCTCTCGAGGAGAGTTGAACTTGTGAAGGCGATGATTGAGGGTGCGGCGCCGCTACCGACTGAGCCACGCGGGCAAAGAGAAAGCGTACGCCCGATTGCATACATAAAGACGAGGACGACAGCTGTACGCAGAGTGACATTAAGCGTTGTACACCGTCACGGTAGAATGCATACTCTAGCTACAAAAAAACTACGAAAAATCTCCTGTCCCCCCACCTTTAATTATTATACTCTGCATTTCAAGACGATTAGCAATGAGAATTTAAATTAGAATCACAATCAGAATTAGACTTAGAATTAGAATTAGAATTAGAATTAGAATCAGAATTATATTTAAAATTAGAATTAGAATTAGAAACAACACTATCTACCTGCTATTCTGTCCGTTCGCGAACTCCGTATCCGATCCGCTTGCGCATGATGGACAAACGGATCCGTTCGCGAATCAGACAAAAGTTTAAGTTCGCGAACGGATCCGTTTGTTTATCATTCGCAATCGGATCAGATACGGAGTTCGCAAACGGATAGAATATGGAGAAATACGAAATAATGTGCTGTGGTTTTCTGAAAACGGGTCGCGTGCGGTCCGTATACGGTTCCTATTTCAACCGCGCGCGAACGCTGTGCGTCCGTAACGGATTGTTCGCGAATCACCTGTATACAGTAGTATCATTGACTACAAAGTTTCATTGACTGCATTTTGTTTCATTTATATCATTGACTACATGTGCTTAAGCTAATGATCCTTTCTCTCTGAAATTCTGAGCCTTTAGTTTTAGTACCAATAATCGCTTTCTCACTTTGTCAGTGTAAAATAGAAAAAAGGCGTTTAAGCCTAATAGTAAGCCTATATATAATTTAAACAAAAAAAAAACCAAAAATTCAAGTCAAAAAAGAACTGAATCTCGCGAAAATCAATGAAATTTCCACAGTTCTCGTTGAAATTGTCTTCAAAATGTTCAGTTTTTTCTTTTAATTATAGGCTTAGGCTGAAACACCTTGTTTCGATTTAGTACTGAGAAAGCGACTATTGATACTGAAACAGAAATTTCAGAGTTTCAGAGAGAAAGTATCATTTGCCCATGTAGTCAATGATACTACTGTAGTTAATGATACGAAATGTAGTCAATGAAACTATGCAGTCAATGATACTTTGTAATCAATGAAACTTTGTAGTCAATGATACATATAGTCAATGATACATCGCCCACTTTTTAAAACTTTAAGGTTTACTTTACTTTACTTTGAGTTTTAAGTTTTGAAGCACTACCCTACTATCCATCTTCTAAAAATGATTTGACTTTATTCAAGTTCTAATTTTGCCAAATTTAAATCTCTCCAAGCAAAGGCTTGGAAATATGAGTGACATTCATATCAGAACAACATTGTTTAACTATGTTAAACTTGCCTATTTTCCTATAATTCGTCTCAATAAGATATAACACTTGGAGAATTAGCTACTGGATCTGTGAAAATTTTAAATTTTTTTGAAATTCAAAAACACTGAAAATCAAACTCAGAAATTAAACTCACAATTGCCAGAAATTTGGAAATTAAGAATTTCAAAAACTTTGGATATCATAAAATTTCAGAATTTAGCAATTTGGGAGATAAAATATTCCAAATCCCCGAATTTGAAAAATTTAGTCATCCTGAAATTCAGACGCAATTCGGAAGACTTGAGTAACTTGGGAAACGCGGAAATTTGGAAATCCTGATATCTTGAATTTCGAAAACTCAAAAATTGTCAGATTCCGATGATTTCGGCGCATCACCCACAACTACAGAAGCTCCAGACAGCGGCTCTCCCCGATCTCCATTATGAATAAATCCATTTCCTACTGTTTGTCAGCATGTCTTCAAGCCCACCCACATGCTTTTTATCCGTGTTCAATATTTAATCCTTTCTTCTGCATCCCAAAGTGTCGTGACCGACTAAGAATCTATTCCCAACTGATGGAAAAAAGGCCCTAGGAGCCAGTAAAAAAGGAGCAGTCAAGGATCAGTACACATAGGAACTCATTTTTATCCTTTCAGTGGATTACTTTTGAACCACATTTTCACTGAATAAAATTGCTAAGACTGAACCAGAATGAGTAGATGACTATTAGCCTTAAAAGTTTTTGTTAATTTAAACAATTTTTGAGAATTCCCAACTCAAGCAGTCAAATTGATTTAAACTGATACTAACTCAATTTTCCGCTTGTAACTTCTGACCAAAATTTGAAGGGGTTCGGCTTTTGGACTCACACTGACCAGATTCTGGTCAGAAGTTGCCTAAAAGCTTCTCTACAGAGGGCAATGGTCAGATTTGAATCCAAAGTTGAAAGATGAAAAACTACTTGGTTAATTGGTCTGGCCAATTTCTTATCAGAAGTTGACGCCCGGGTATCTTCAGAATCAGTTTTATATCCTTCTGATGTTGAAATGTAGGAAATCAAATGAGTTATGACATCAAAGTTTCCGGAAAAGTTACTGAAAATAAATTTATTCGACCCGAATATTTAAGAGAACAAGTTGGGAAAGTGAAAGCGTCATTTGTGATATTGGAAGATTCCTATTCGGTTTTCTTCTTTTCGTGGGACTTCCTACAACAACAGCATCTGACTAGAGCACGGAGGATACGGTAGAAAATGTAGAAAACAAGGAAAATGACAGTGAAAAGAAAGCCAATAACATCAAGAGAGTGGTATTGGAAGAAATTGAGTTTTTGTCCAGCTGGTTCCAAATTATCTAGAGTTTTGAATTCGGCGAGGAATTCTGACCATTTTAGAAGACGTTCAGCTGGTTTCATTGGTTGGGCACGGACCATTGCAGAGAGACGACTCACTTTTTGTTTGTAACTGAAAATGGGAAAAAATAGAATATAAAATGAAAAAGAGATTCGAAACAAACCTATCATTTTCAAGGACTTCTTTCAACGCCTCAACAATCGTTTCTTTTGAAATTGTTCCTTTTTGAATATTAACAGCGAATCCATGTTTTTTCGCAATTTGAGCATTTTTAGGTTGATCACCGAAAAGAGCAATTGTGACAAGTGGTACTCCAGCAGAGATTGCTTCCTAAATCAAAAAATATTTTTGAGTTCATTATGTTTCTAGAATATACCTGCATAGAATTATATCCTCCATGACTGATAAATGCCTTTGTTTTATTGTGAAGAAGAAGATCTTTTTGCGGAAGCCATTTGGATAAATGTACATTTTTCGGTAATCTATCATTCAGATCAGTTCCCAAATATCTCATAACAAATTGATAATCTGGAAGAGATGAGAATGCATCGAGAATTGCATTTTTCCATTCTAAAGGCATTTCATGGGCTGCTGCCACCGATCCAAACGAGAATACAATCATTCCTTTTCCAGTTTCTGAGATTGTTTTGAACTCCTGAAACGAAAAAATTCAAATTTGAAAAGTCCACAGAAAACCCACTCCAGTTAAAGGCTTAGCACTGTCAAATCCAACTCCTAGTCCTCCAATATTTACTACTTTTGCCAAAGTAGGACGTGGCAGATCATAAAGTTCGTTGCTGTTTACAATGATCTGAAAACTACATCCATATTGATAAAATTAAAATTAAAAACATACCAATGGGCATTTTGCTCCAATATCCATTGTATGTGGGAAAGATGGATCGTTCAATTCCTCACGAAAAATCTGCGTTTCCGCATCGGAAGACATTCTAAAATACACATTGTTTAGTGTGGAGATCTTTTGATGGAACCTACTTTCTGTGGAAAAGAGTCATCAAGAAATGTCCAATAAAGCTTTTTGTTCTAAAAACGAATCCCATTAAATCGTGAGATTCCATCATCACAGGTGGAACATAACTAGGAATGATTGGAACTCCAGTTGTTTCAGCAACGTAGTCCATGAGTGGTCCACTGTTTAACCAAACCCAAGATGGAATCTTGGCTGTATGAATTAATCCAATTGGACAAGTAGAATAGATGTATGCGTATGCAACATCAAACTTTTCATTTTCCAACCACTTCATAAATTCCTTGTTTCTAATAACTGCGCGACATCCTTCTTGGAGCATCTTTCCAAAGCGACCGAACATTGCCATCATAGCTGGCATATCTTTAAGTCCAGTATCTTTGAATATCATAGCAGATTGCTCTTTCTCAATGCTTTCCTTTGTGATTCCCTCTATGAAAGCATCGAGATGGTAACCTTAAATAGTTTGAGATGTAGCCATATAATGGTTTTTGAAACCCACTTTTGACTCCCTTTGGAATTTTCACATCAGTCTTGAAATCAGATAAATGAGTGACGAAGAGCATAGTGACATCGTGACCTCCATTGGCAAGAACCTCTGCTACACGAGCACAGAATTGAGTCTGAGAATAAATACATAATCTCAGAACATTCCTAACTTTTGGGTTATCCTTACCTGACTATTAGCCATATTTGGTACAAAAATAACATATTTGTAGGAGGCGACTGCTCCTAGGAGCAATGATAATAGAGCAAATATTTTCATTTTCAATCTGAAAAATGAGTTTTCCCAGCTGAGACCGCATCTTTAAATATTGTTTTATTTGCATCATGAGAGATAGTTAATCACAAAATGTACTTCTTCTCCGGAGAAGGTATGGAATTACGAGAGACACTAGATAACCCTTGGGGAGAACAAGAGACGCGGAGAAGCAGAACAAGACTTTTGACGGAAAAAGTGTGGTTTATAGTCAACTGTGGTTTGATTGTTCCTGTGAGAAAAAACTATGTTGATGAGTAGAAATTATCTTATCAATTTCATCTTTTCATTTTTTTTTTGCAGAATGAATAAGAAATGAAGAGCGAAGTTTTGAGACTGTATATTTTGATAACTATTCCTCTGGTACAAAAATATTCGGAGCTGTGTAAGAGAAACGCCTGTGATCGTTGCCGAAAGTCCCACAACGACAACTACCGTAACCAAAAAATGTTTTTTTTTTCTCGCTTTTTACTGCTTTTTGTCGATTTTTCCTTTTTGTTTTTCTTGATAACAAATTTTTGATCGTGAACAAATTGACATATTTTTATGTTACGGTAGTTTTCGTTGTAGGACCTCCGGCCACGACCACCAGAGTTTCCTTTCCACAGAACCGATTTTTTGTACCAGAATAATAACCTACTTCTTTCAGAATGAACGAGAAAGAAAGAGTAAAGTTTTGAGACTGTGTAGTTTGATAACTGGTATTGATTAGGGTTTTTGGAAGGAAAAGTTTGTAATTTTTATTTGTTTACTCTTCAGAAAGTATTGTTTTATTTGCACTCACAATCAGCCTACACTATTTTTCGCTCAGCCAAGAATTGTTTTTGCTTCAAAAACGGTTCATAAATTTCCTACCATATTTTGTATTTACCTCCACCAAATTTTTTCAAATCCAGGACGAAACCAAATAAAATAACGTTTATGATTGATCTAGTTCGAAACAACAAAACAAAACTGAAAATATTTTCTAAAAAACAAATGATAAAGGTAATAACAACAATTCTTCGAGATCACTTCGGTTGTTCCTCTACTCGCATCACTGTAGCGTTAAATCGTGGCTGGAATGCAGCTGGACCGGCATTCCATGCTTCTACTTTTACAGGCAGTTCATTTCCATACAGATCCAACAGGACATTCTTGTCAACCTCGTCATAAATCGATGAGCTTTTCGACTGTGGTGTCTCCTGCAAATCATAATGGAACATTTTAATTTTCAAATTTCTTTCAAATACCTGTTTGATGAATGGTTTCAAATGCTCAAACTCTGGATCAATACTCAATGCAAGCGGTGCTCTTCTCGATATTGTCTTCTCATCCAACCCATTTTTTCTGGCGCTTTTTTGGGATAAATGTACTTGAAGTGGTGGTAATGGAAATGAGTCAGGGAGTACCATTTCCTGCATGGGCGTCGCACACGATGTGAATGAATTTTCTTGATGTCTGAATGAATTGATGATTAAACTCAGATATTCATCAGATTGCGTACTTGTGCACTAATTGCCAGTCACTTCTGTTCAAATCCTTCGAAAATTCATAAACTCCCAAATTCTTTCCGCGGAAAACCCATTCAGCATAAACTTTTCCTTCGAATAGCCAACGATCCATGCCTGGCTCTGCCTAGAACAGATTAATTTTTAGAAATATTAATTTTTAGTAACTTTTAGCAAAATGGACAATTCTTGAAACGAACCCTCAGAATTTTCATGTAGGACGGATTATTCGGCCATTTTCGTGTCCATTCATTTTTCGTGACGAGTCGGCCAACTCCAAACTGCAAATTTTCATATTGCTGACCTAATTCGAAAAACAGTTAGTGGAAAATTGAAAGCTGAGGCTGATTCGACAGAAAAAAACGTACATTACGGAGCTGAGAAAGAATTTCGAAGAGAAATTTCCCTTCTGAAGCAATATCATGGTTTCCGACGAATCGAATCAAGTTTGAAGACATTATTTATCTGAAAATTAACGAAATTAATATAAATTAATGCTCAGAAATCAAAAATTATAAACTTTTTGGAAAGAATTGAGTAAAAGTAAAAACCGAGAAAAAGTGTGCGGCGCAGTTGCGTACTGCGGTGCACTGCAAAATCTTCTCTGCACGTAGCGGTGACTCCTCCCCTTTTTGAAAAAAGGTTTTTTTCAGTCTGCTTCAATATATTTTTCAGCAATTACACATTTCGATGTCCTGAACCCGTGTTTCCCTGTTATTCAACTTGTTGCTTCATTTGAAGTTTTATTCCAGATCGATCAGTATGCGGTTATCACAAGCGACTAAAATCTGCGCATCAATTGTCAAAAACAGCCAAAAAACGGGGTTCGGTCCAAACAGACTTCATAGAAAGGGAACCCATTTTGTCGGTACAGAGCCACCAGCATTGAAATATCATTTGGTAAGTTTTAATCCTTTTTCGGATTAAAAATAATATTTTTATTCTCAGCTCCAAGACAAAAAGCCAAATGAAGAGTATGGACTTCAAGGTACCAATCATGAGCTCCCAGGCACAGGAAAAGTGCACAGCAAACTACCGACCAAGGCATTTTTTCGTAACCCTGAATTTTAACTAAATTTTAAGTTTTGAAGGTACATATGAAGAAAGACAAAGTGTATGCATGGTGCAGTTGTGGTTACAGTGGTTCTCAACCTCTTTGCGACGGATCACACAACTCGATTCGAACTCCAGATCTAAAATTGAAGCCAGTTCGCTTCATCCCAGATAAAGATATGACTGTGTGGTTGTGCAATTGCAAACAAACGAAAAATCGGTAAGCGTTTGTTTTTAAAATGTTTAGAAGACACTGGAATTCATTCAAAGTATCGTTCATGCTAAAGATATTCCAATAAGAACCTTCAACTATCGATATTTTTAAGAGTACTACATAGTGCTATTCAATTTCTACTCAATAACACTATTCAAATAAACAAAATTATTTCAGACCGTTTTGCGACGGATCACACAAGTTGGTAGCCGATGAGGATAAGAAGGCCGGACTGTTTGATTGATTTTGTAATTATACGTTTTTAGGATAGTAGTTGTTTCCAGTTTTTTAAGTCTATAATTGTTCTTGTGTTTTTTTAAAGGTTTAAGACTTTCCCTTCCGTAGCCTTGTTTCTGTTTCTATATATTTTACTCCTCCATCATTAACTTTTTGTACTTTTCTTTCCTCATGTAGGTTCCCTCCCTATTTCAATCACACGCGCTTTTTTCGTTGTTCGGTTTGGTATAAACAGTTTTGATGTCAATTTTCCACGGTCGCATAGAAAGAAGTTAAACACGTCCCACAGATCTCACAAGAAAAATTGTTTCTGTTTTTCACATGTTCTTCTGCTTCACTTTTTTACAAACCAAAAGACCTTCTCAGTAATTATCGAGGAAAATCGGAAAGCGAATATGCTTTCTCTGCTTTGCCGAAAACCACACTCGAAACATCTTCATGGACAGGCACCACTTGTAATTTACATAAGCATCCATTTCTTCTCCATGAGACTATTCCGGGGTGTATCTTCTATCGGCTATTCACAATATGTTCTCACAAGGAAACTCTTTCCATTTATAATTAGTTAATTCTACTTCTAATCGAACCGTTTTAGATTCTCTCTCGGCTTTTTTTCTCGATTTTCGTCTGTTTTTCGGCAACTGTTCAGATTTAGAACAAATTTATTTTCCGTTTTGTTTGGAGAGAAATAGTAATCGCGAAAAAATGTCCGAATATTTCAGGTTACGGTGGTTTTCGTTGTGTGGACCTTGACCTCAACGGTTCGGTTGAATCAACGTTAGACACGAATCGAGTTCCATGGGTTCTTCATGAACCTTCTTCAACAAGTCATACATGGCATCATGACAAGATCATAAGCATTATTTTTTCTCATTCGAAAAGTGCGAAAATGCTCCGATATAATGTCTGTTTCTCACCCCTTCCTCTCGTCAATTTTTACCCAAATATTTGCGAATGGTCATGCTCGAAAAGAGCCCCGTCGATTGGGCTGCCGCCTATCGTTTTTTTGTATCCGAATATTCGATTCATTCGAGTGCCTATAACACCACTCAATTCTTCTCGATATTTCGATTTGCCAATCAACAAACCACCCCATTATCCGGTTGTTCTCACCACACGTTTTCCTTCTCCGTTAGTCATCAGGAAATTGATCTCATTTATTCTTTCATGTTCATTTACTCTTTTCGTTTTCTTAGAAACCAATATAGTTACTTTTTTTGGATCCCAGGAAAATTCCAAGTCTTTTCTTTCATTTTTTTTCTCAATTCTCCTTCATTTTTATTTCAGAGCAAATTACCGTAAGCCATGTAGAATAACTTCCTAACTTCTAACTTTGAGCCAATTTATCTCGGTTCCTTTAAAATATACCAGAAAACTTGTATCCGATAAATTAATTACCATAATACCGCCAATATTTTATCAGTTGACCACTTTTTGATATCATTTGAAAGAACAGAGATGATTGAGCTCAAAGTTGACAGTGTTACAGGTTTTACGGTATCTACAGTACTCAATTTTTCGAATACTCTTTCATTCTTTTTGTATTTTCGACTTTTTTCTAGTTTAAAACCTATTCGGGGGTCTCCGTCCAAAACCAAAAAAAAATTCTGCTACAGTACCCGTACCAGATCTTCCACAATAACTCTCAGCTCAATTAGAAATCAACAGATGGCAATTTCCGAAACCTCATCAAAAACCAGATTGAATGCCGAGACTTCCTTTCCATTATTTTCTTGGCTCGCCGCTTGACACATTGACAGTTCACCCTCTTGTTTGATTCCGTTACATAGCTCAAAGCTCGTCTTGAGGATTTTTTTTCCTAAGAAAACAATTAATTTTCATATTGGAAAAGCAATTTCAAAAAGGTTTGGATGAGTTAACCTAATTTAACCAATAATGTCTTGGTTTTTTCAATCGAAAATCGCAAAATCCCACTTTTATGTTTGGTATTTGGGATCAAAGGAAGCCGATGGAGTGAGGGGAAGTGCAGTGAGTTTTATTTAGAAGGTTCCAAAAACTCAATTTCATTTTCCAGGTAGTCCTGCCAGTTATGCGACAACTTTTGAAAGAAAGTTTCAAGAAAACACCAAGTAAAGCTACTGTACAGGTAATTACGGTTTCCTAGCAATTTTTAATTAAAAACCATTTTTCAGATTTCATCAAAAGGTTTGAAATTGATTCAATCAGTTCCAGCTATGTCCAAAAGTGGAAAAGTCAAAATGCAACTTGTGAAGTTCCAAATTGCTGCTAACTGTATCACTTATAGGTGAGTTCGTCCGTTCCCATATACTATAATGTTATTCCGGAGCAATTAGAAAAAAACTGCACAACCAAAAAACTTTTTACCGGGAAAAAAACATTTCACATTTTCAGTTTTATACAAAAAATATCAACAAAAAAAAACAAGGAACGCCGGTGGCCGTGGCCGATGGCACCACAACGACAACTACAGTAACCTTACAGTTTTTGATAGTGAAAAAATTGACTGAAAACGTACGGAAACAGAGAAAAATAATTCTGAAAAATAATTTAGGTTACTGAAGTTGTCGTTATGGCACATTCGGCCACGTCCACGGGCGCTTCTCTTCCACAGCTCCGATTTTTTTTGTACTAGAATGATATTCTTGATGGGTTCAATAAGTCTGTCAACGTTATTCGATTGCTCAAACAAAATAGGAATTTTTTTTGGTAGTTGATACATATTCAAAATGGAATATATGAAAAATATCAAAAACCTAAAAAAAGTGTATTTTTGTCTGATAATAATTGTGTTCCAATTTAAGTATAACCGGAAAAGCCCCATTCGATGATGTTGTGGGAGTTGTTATGCTGGTATTGAATCCAGAAATGCAGTCTCCAATGCACGTCCATTGCTACCGGTGTGATAGTGCAGAAACCGCACAGATCATGTTGGCAAATTTACAGGTAACTTTGAGGTCAAAATAGATTTACATGCATATGTTTTTTCAGCTTCTTCTCTCTCGTCCAGACGTTCAAAGATCTATCAATGACTTGGAGCATAGACTATTCCTATCTGGATTATTGGTTCCAAGGTACAGTAAAAGCTCTATACGAGGTGCACCCTGACCTATTTTTGTTTCTTTCCAGAAATAACAACAATAATGGCAGTGAGTGCTCCGGAAGTATAAACCAAAACCCTTTGCGCCCACAAAGAAGTTGTTCTCAATCTCGGAGTGTGAGCAGATCTACAGCAGGATTTGATGAGAGATCATCTCCTTTGGAAAGAGATCAACGAAACAGAACTTCCGATATTGATGCGTATGTCTATTATTCGGAAATTTAGAAAAACAATTAGACATGAATTTCAGACCGCCTCGTCGGCAAGCTCCAACCATTTCTAGGCGTGTAGTCGATGAATTGAAAAATCGGATAATCGGAGAATCCCGGCTAATGAATTTGGGGAGAAGTAGAGAGGTGAGTGATACAGATAGAAGCATTACAATTTATTAAAATCAGAGTTCATTGAATCGTTACGAGTCGGAAAAGCGAGCTTCTTTGTCTGATCTACCTATTGAAACCGATTCAACACGGTATCGGATGTTTGGGGATACGATGCTCAGAGACACAAAAAATAAGTCAAGAAGTTTAGATGACTTAGCTGCAGATCCGCTTGTTTCTACGTTTGTTTTAATTTCTCGTTTATTAGAACAGCATATTATTACAGTAACCTTCGAGGCGGCGTCGCTCCACCTTCTCCACCTCGTCGATTCCCGCGATCAGAATATGTTGCTGACCCTTTTGGGCACAATTCGTACGAACGGACCAACACATTAGAAGGGTTCTGGAAACAAAAAATGCGCCGCTCCAGCAGCATAAAACTCGATTTCTAGGTCTCTAAACTGAATGTTGTTTTTCCTTCTTTCTTCTCTTTTTTTTGTAAATATATTTTTAATTGATTTTCATAAATATTATTTCAATTTTTCATGAATTCCATTTTAGAAATTGAGCTGAAAAACCGTGCGCAGTTTGCAATTAAGGTTCTGTCCTCGATTCCAGTGTGCCTTTATCCTCCAGAGAGCACACCAACTGGGAGGAAAACAAAAAGTGGGAAGAACCATCTGGAAGGAAAATGGGCGGAGCCTAATTTGCAACCCTGGCACGGTTTTTTCATGACCAG
>NC_013490.2:6964579-7004186 GCF_000004555.2 Caenorhabditis briggsae
CCATACGGCGAAACCGTGCCAGGGTTGCAAATTAGGCTCCGCCCCCGACTCCGCCCATTTTTCCTACCAGATGGTGTGCTCTTATCCTCCAGACTACGGTGCGCATGAGGTACGCAAACATCGACACGTAAAGATGCACACAATCTATTTTTTGTTATTTTTTTGCTTTTTTCATAGTTTTTCGATGCAATTTCTCCGATTTTTGTTCCCGATTCATAATATACTTTTATTTGTTCCTGCAAAAATTCTGTTTTTTAATCATTAAACTTTAGGTTTTTATTCTTATAATGTGATATAGGACTTTTTAGGAGATTTCTTCATTTCTTTGCTTCTTTATGGAGGTAAAAACCCTATTATTTAACCTAGCTGAATAGCCTCATTGGACAGCTTGCTTTCATACATTCACTTCTTTCTGAAATTGGGGTTTTTGGGGCATTATAATCGTTTCAAAGCTGTCAACATTGGCCTTTGTTCTTAGTCGTCGGAGAGGATAGAAGTAATAGAGAACACACAAACAGGCATGTTTATATCCAAACAGAAATTTTACATTCGATTGACAATCTCTTTTTCTGTCTCTCTGCCTTTGAGCGCCTCACGTCAGAGACGTCAGGGTCGTGGCGCCCATCTCGAGACATAGACGTCCTCCGCGTACACACACTTGCCTTTCTGTTTCTCTTCTTCTCTCATGTGCCACAACTATCGTCGTCCCCGCGTCCCGGTCTCCTTTTTTTTCTGCCTGTGTGAAGAACGTCGCTCCGAATATTATTGATTCGCTGGCCATTCAGCGCCGTCGTTGTCGGAATCTCTGCAGCATAGAGCGAAAACTAGACTAGCCCTTCTAATTGACTTGGACCCAAATATGATGGTTGAAAAGTAATATTGTTCCTTCAGTTGTTTATAAAAGTTGAACAGTGATGTTACAGCCTGTGTGTGTTTTCCCTTAAATTGTATCAAAATTTGGGTTCAAAATAGTATTGCGTGCAAATATAAGTAGTTCTTATGATAGCATAACAAAGGATTAACACTCGTAGCTCTGGTAATCGGTTTCTAACCAGTTTCGGGCAATTTTCCAACCAGATTCGGAAAGTTTTTATTTTCCGACCAGATCCGGTGATTTCTAACCAGATCTAGCCATTTCTGCTCCGGAATTTTCCCGAATCTGGTTGGAAACCGATTACCAGAGTAGACATCTCTTCTCAGAAGTCGTCTCATTGGAAACGTTAGGTTAGGTCCGAATCCTCTTAAGGAGTACGGTATCGTGTGTTTTGCTTCCAATGAGCTCGAATGTCCGACCACATAGTTTCTCGGGACAGTTTTAAAGATTAGCCATAGACCTGTAGTTTTTCAGATTGCTCTTATTGCTTTTATATGATTTTCCTTCCTGAAAGATAATAATTTTCTTTGATTGAGACCATTCTTTTGCTAGTTTTTCTTAAACAAATGTTTCGAAACAATAGAAATCATTCATTTCGTGAATAACTCGATCCACCCCTACATTCTTCTTAACCATTTTTTTCAACTTAACCTTCCTTTCTTCTCATGAACCCTTTGCTTCGCAAAGTATGTGCTCTACGTCAGTTGTCAACTTCTATCTGTCGGTCAATTTTCAATTTCTGCAGAACATTCAATGTTCTTTTGAAAACTATATGCTCTAAAAAAAGATCCGATGTTATACCTGTATATGAAAGTGTTTGCAATAACGTCTGTAGTAATATTTCGGACGTTTTTACTCACTTAATTCTCCTACTCTAACCTTGAACGCCTTCGTTGTACATGCGACGACAGTTTTTTGCTACTTTTTTATCCCTGTCCTTACCATTCATCGTTTCGGAAACTAATAACTCTTCATACAAATTCGATTTCGTGGGGCTGCTTCGAATGATATCAATATTTCCAAGTTTATTGTTTTCTTAAGATTTACAGGGGACTCCCTGAGAGGAGACTGCACAAATCGGCAAAAACGGATTACTGAGCTCATTTTTGCTGAAATCGCGTGCGCAGGCTGCAAAAGTGGGCGGGATTTATCTTGTGATTTTGTGTTTTAAATCGGCAACACTTCCACTTTTCTCAAGTTATGGATCGTCTGAGTTCCAGTGAATAGTTAGACCAAGACTTCATGATTTTCCCACGATAGGGAGTTTTGGGTTTATACTATGCAGTATCGTAACAAAAATCCTAAAGCAACATCACATTGTGATTCTTTCGTTAGATGTTCATGTTTCGTTCTATCTTATCTCTGCGGGTAAGACAAACGCCGTTTCATAGTAGTTCGTTATCAGTAGTCCGTTTTCATTGATTTTCGTAGCGTTTCGCATCGAAATAATGATTGGAAATCTTTTTGCTACAACATAATATATTATGTCCTAATCAATGTTATCTTTCTATAAATTGTTGGGATTTCAATGGTTTTGGAAGTCGTACGTATAATCTTAATGAAATCGGATTTAATCTGACTACGTAGTTCTAATCTTACCTATGTAATGGCGCGTTCAAAGTTGATTTCCAGGAGTAATTTCCTGGAAAAACGCTGTCCAAAGCTGGCATTGTTTTCCAGAGGCCTCCGCTTCGAGACCCGCCGTAAATCGACATGAATCAACGGGAAGAACACAGTCAAAACGTGTGATACAGTAGTTTACTGTTACTGTAAATCTGTAAAACAATCACAGCTTTGGACAGCGTTTTTCCAGGAAATTACTCATGGAAATCAACTTTGAACGCGGCATAAGAGAACAACACTGGATTCCAGTTGGAGATTAAGTTATACTGCGAATATGAGAAGAAATACGTAGGACGATTTACAGTTTCCTACTTTTAGCTGAATCGTTAGTTGATGATTTTCGAATTCTCTCCTCTTATCTGATTCTCATGCTCAACTTTTTTCTCGTTTTTTCTGTACTTAAATTTTCAGGTAGTTTCGTTTCCAATTTTCCCTCACATATATTCACATTGATTACATCGTCCACTATAGTTTTTGAATCATGGAATACTTTAATACGGGAGGAGGCGGATCTGGAAATGGTACAACTGATCCATATGCAGTAATTCCACAACAGTTCGGAACTGGTGCGCAACAACCACCACAACAGACTGTGGTACGTATTCCTTACTAAATACAAAATGTGTTTTGACGATGTTCATTACACTTTCAATGTTAAAGATAGTGAATGATAGTTTTTCATTTCTGGCCCTTCCGGGAAACCAAAATGAGTATACATCATATTAAATGAAAACAAAGATTTATACTGAACCGAATAATTTGTTTTGCCAGTATTTTCAGTACCCCGAATATCCACAAGAAGGTGTTGTGGATTATGATTCTTATCAGCAGCAGCAGTATAGAGCAGCCCAAGCTTCTCAACAGTCTCCATCGATCTATTACCACAATCAATTAAATCAAGGAAGCTACTTTCCGATTCACTCAGCATCTGATCATGGTGATTACTCGGTTTCTCGTTCGTTTTTGGGGGAAGACGCAGCATTGCATGTGAAAAGAAGTTACCGATCAATTAAGTATAACCGAAAAATTAAAATTCCATCCATGACTTGTAGATGGCTGAAAGTATTGAAAGGAATTGTGTGATTAGTTCTTACAGACTATAAGTTATAGGTATTTAAAGCTAAAAGAAAACATTTCGAATTGTTATTCGGTTTTCAAAAAAAAAACCGAACCGTGGAAGAGAAACGCCGATGGCCGTAGTCGACGGTCCCACAACGAAAACTACCGTAACCTAACTTTTTTTTCCGGATTTACTATCGAAAAAACAAATGAAAAAGCACAAAATGTAGTTGTCGTTGTGCTACCTTCGGCCACGGACACCGGTGTTTCTCTTCCAAAGCTCTGATTTTTTGGACCAGAATGATACAGAAACAAACTTCTATGTTTCTATATCCGTTTTATTTCTGTTACAGAATTTTAAAGAAGAAAGTAGTTCAACAGTATTTAAGTGGTGTCATCTAGAGACAATATTTGTTACAAACCAAGGAAGAGGCTACTGAAAAGTTCTTTAGCTAACTGGCTTATGGGCGTAATAGTTTAAAAATGAGCCTTCGAAATGAGCATTCTGTTAATAAGTTCGTATTTCCTACATGGTAATCTAGTGTCTTCCCCCACCGCATAACAAATTGCTGTCACCTATTATTCTTAACCGTTCCTGGTGAGATTATCTTACAGATTTTCTTGGGCCACAGCAACCGTCAGCTGGTGCAACTTCAAGCAGTGGACAGCAGACTTCTGCGCCGTATCAAAGTAGAACTGGAGCAAACAAAGAATTCATGATTCAACACCAGGTGAGAATATAGAAATAAAATTCGTGAAAATTTTTAGGTTCCAGTACTGCGTATGTGTGAGAGAGAAGTGGAATAGACTGTGAATTCATGTATCTATGTTAATTGTACGCAAATTCAAATTTGGTATGCAAATACCGTTGTACTATTATTCTATTCGCATATTTTTCAGTCTTTTCTGCCCGGGACGACGTATCCATTCTTCGCACATTTTTTACTAACTGAAAATATTACTTTTATGATATAAAGTGTGCGCTTCTCGTAAATCGACACCAACCTCTTCTCCTTCATATTCCTCCTCGTCGTCCCGCTTCTTCATCGTTCTCCTCCTTTCACCCTCGCACGTCTTCTTCCTCTGCATTCTTTCTCGTTTCGCCCGCTCTCCATACACCGCACAGAATTTTGTGTGCTCTTCCGTCTCCTCCACTTCCAACGCCTGCACTCCGTTCGAAAATTGCTTCTCCGTCACTCTAGCCTCAAACCGAGATTCTTGTCGCGATTATCAACTGCGCCTGCTTGGGTTGCTATAGAGTTTGCCTTGGTGATATAATTTTACTCTTCCAATCTCTTTGAAATGTTGTCAAAGCGTGGTAAAAGACCTGTGAGTTTGCTTATCTTTTTGATTATACGACAAAGAGTATGGCTTCGAGATCAATGAAAAGTGTCTAAAACCTCTCTGTCTTTTGTGATATAGTGTACTTACCCTGGGCTCAGTAATTGTAATCCTAGTAATTTTCCTTGTCTCATAAGCCTTTGTTTGAAAACTCACTATCTAGTAAATACTTTAAGCAACGCCGTGGAAATCAGTCTGGACCTCAACAAGGCCAGCAAGCCCAACAGAGTGCCCAACCACAACAGCAAAACCAGCCAGTACGTCAACAGAATCAACAGCAGCAAACCAATCAGCAGTCTCATTTCATGCACCAACAAATGCAAGCCGTCGCACAGCAACAACAGGCTCAACAAATGCACCAACGTATTCACGGGGCTGCTATCACCCCACAACAGTTTATGGTACCACCACCAGCCATGATTCAATCGCAACAAATGCAACAAGTTCAGCAGCAACAAGCACATCAAATACACCAAATGCAGCTTCACCAGCAACAGCAACAACAGCAGCAGCAACAACATCCACGGATGATGCCACAGCAACAATCTCAACAGGTAAGCAATTATTGAAACTCTTCAAATTTCACTTATTCAGGGTTTCCATGCCATTCAATCCAATCATCAACAAAATGCAGGACACCATCATCAGCAACATCATCAAAATCAGCATCAACATCAGCACAATCAAAATCATCCGGGCCAACAAAACATTCCACAAAATAGATTTATGGTATTTTCACCAACATAAGATCTCTAGTATACAAAATCTATTTAAGTTGAGAGATTGGCCGATTCGATGTGTCGTGGAAGGCAAATATCAGCAAGTGATTATGGGAGAACACGGTGCCACAATCAGGGACATTGCTCAGTCTTGCCATTGTCGTGTAGACTTCATTCATCTCTCCAAAAAAGAAAGGATGGTTCTTGGCAATTCTGATCGGATATTAACCATTCACGGTTACGCTGAGCAAGCTTCAAAAGCTGTGGCTCGTATTTTAGATGTTATTCAGACGGAAGCTATCAAAGATGATGCCATGGTGTAAGTTTCGAGCCTTTGGTAAAATCCACAGTCATCTATAAAATTAATCCTGCAGTGGTGCTGATGTAGTTCTCCGTTTACGAGCACACAATCAACTCTGTGGACGTCTTATCGGAAAAGGCGGAACTTCGATCAAGGATATCATGCAAAAGACGGGAACCAATATCACCGTTTCCAAGTATGTTATTAAAAGAACAATGGATTTTAGTGATCTCATTGTAGGCACGTTGATCCACCAGGAGGCTATCAATCGCTCCGCCAGGACGAGATGCTCGGCCTTTCTGAGAGAACAATCGTCATTCGAGGTCCATCAATTGAAGCTGTTGTGCAGGCAGAGTCACTTATTTCAGCGAAACTCAAAAAGTGTTACGAATCTGATTCGCATATGAGGGTAAGTTACCGAATCGTAAACACTTCCTTAAACGTATAATCAGAATCAGGGTATGCCGATGGCACCGATGATGATGCCACCAATTCCACCACAGGTAGCTGGAATGATCCCAGGAGCTCCACAATTGTTCCCTACACCGGCTGGAGTGGTGCAAATCCAACACTTCCCTCGTCCACCACATCAGCAATTGACTCAAAACAACGCTTTCCTCGCATCAGGTGTTCTTCAAATCGCTCCGGGCGTCACAAATCTTCGTCATGTTCGAATGTGGGTACCGGACAACATGATAGGAGCGCTTATCGGCGCGAAAGGTAAAAATATCAAAATGATTATTCGCGATACTGGTGCGGCTGTGAAAATCGAGGCTCCGGAAGAGAAAGTTCAACGAGAAGCAGTAGAAGCGGAGAAGAAGAAAAAGAAATCTGAAGATGCCGACACCGAGGAACGCGATGGAGCTGCTTCTGGCGATCACCCACAAGAGTTTCTGGATGATAATGGTACAGTTACATCTTCAGATGCTATTGAGGAGAAGGTATTGTTTTGTAACAAAAAAATCGATATGTGTTCTTTTTAGCCAAAGCCGATCAATGAACGCATGGTCACCATTACTGGCGACGATTACCAACTGCTCAAGGCTCAGTCTTTTGTTTTCACTAAAATCTCTGAAACGACTGCATCCCAGCCAGTGAACACTGTCGATGGAGGTCCATACAATGTGAAATTGCGTACAGAAGTTTGTGTTCCGACAAAGATAATTGGCAGAATTATCGGTAAAGGAGGACAGAATGTTCGCGAACTGCAAAGAATTACTGGCGCTTGTGTCAAGATCCCAGAGGAGGAACGCAACGGTGGATCCTCGTTCACAAATGACGATGGTCGGTTGACGATTCGAAATTATGAAAACTGAAATTGTTTTGGCAGGTTTTGTGGAAGAGATGACTTTGATTCGCATAACAGGAACTATGAGTTCAACACACAACGTGCAATTCCGTCTTGCTCATCTTATCAGCGAATACTATCGAGCCGGAGAGACTCGTCCAAAATCGTCAGAGCACAAAGGAGCACGACCTCAGTCTGGGTCAGGAAAAGAAGGTAAATGAAAAAATATATATTTGTTTAATTTATGAATTTAAGGGGGCGGGCTTGACAACATGGATCAATTGGGACAAGTTCCACCAATAGCGACTAATCGGTCTTCTCCGAAATCTAGATCAACATCGAAATCCAAGTCACCATAGAGATTTTCTAACATCCAATACTTCATCATCACTTGTGTTTTCATATTGTTTATTCTTTTGAATTTTCTCTGAACTTCCACCCCGATGTCCCCATCCTTTCCCATCATCAAAAGCATTTTCTCGTCGTCCTTTCCCTGCAATTTCTCTAGAATTAAGTTGAACCCATTTCGCTAAAACGTCCCATACATTTCTTCCCCCCATACATATCCCTTTGGGGAGTTCTCCCCTCAAAACCTGGAAAAAGTCTTCCAATCCTGTTCCCTCTGTTTTCCTAGGAAATTTTCCTGTTCGTCCCAATTTTCCCTTCGACGGGTGCGTACTGTATTCTCGGTCTCTTCGACGGGATTCATATACAGCTAGACACTAAAAGATGATCAAAATGCGTTTAGAAATAGATTATGCTTCTGGCTAGGAATCATGTGCTAAGTGTTTTTCTTTGTCTCAACTCCACTTCACAATTTGATTTTCTAGTTATGTAAGGCTTTTCGTATAATTCAAATTGTTTTCTCAATTTTCTGATGCCTTGTCCCGTCGGTGCCACCACAAAGCCACCATCTACAGTTACGTTCTGGTCTTACAGATCGAAACTCACTGTTCTTCCTTGAAAATTTGGTAATCTGTCCCTTTCCCCTTCCCAGAGTTTTTTAGTAATAATCAAATCCTTTTTGCGAATGAATCCTAAAAATATAATTTATTTTTTTGTTTATTTTGTGAATTTAAGAGACAAACAATATAGTGGACAAACGCTTCGAAGTTGATCGCCATCTGAAGAAAAGAATCGAAGTATGAACTTTCGAAAATCGAAGCAGTCTAATAGCTAGAGGACGGATGAAGAGCGGCCCACACTCCGGCAATTGACCGTAAACACTCTAAGAGAACGCCACCAAAACCGTCCGCTTTGAGCCCATGTATCTTATTTCCTGTAAAAGATATCAGAAAACTGTTAACTGACAAAATGTTGCTGATATTATGATGAACATTTTCCTAGTTGACCAGTTTTACACATCTGAGACCTAAAATGAGATATATGGTATCAAAGTTGAATGTTTAGGTGGCGTTCTATTAGAGTGTTTGCAAATCTATTGTTACCATATAAGAAGCCTGGTTTGAAACATAAATTGGCTCTATATTCATCATATTTTGTGTTCTGCTTCGAATCCATATATCTCATTTCCTGTAAAAGATATCAAAAAGTGATCAACTGACAAAATGTTTTTGTTTTCATGATAAAAATTTTGTCAGTTGATCACCTTTTGATATCTATCACAGAAAATGAGATATATGGGCTTAAAGTTGACGGTCTGGTGAGAGGGCGTTCTATGAGAGTGTTTATGGTATCTCATGTAGGTGTTTTTCTAATAAACATCTGCAGGTCTAAAAACTAATTAAGACTATTTGAAACAAAGATAGTCAGTTTTCACATCAGGCATTCAATAGCTATTGATTTTGTAGCTATTTATCATTTCACTTTACATCCGGTTTACTAATTGGGAATATTCTAAAACTTGACTGAAAGATTATAATATTTTTTTTGTAAATGAAAAGACTCGCAGTCTGACTTCGATTGAATCGTTCTGAATATAAAAGAAACCTGATCAATAGCTATATATTTTCAATAAACTTTTTGAACTCAAAGAAATGAAGCAAGTTTTGCATTTTATTGGCACCCGAAGTTATACTCAGGTAATTCTGGGTAGTTTTGGGGCCTACTCGGAGACGAGTGGGAGTTACCCGTGAAGTTTGGGCGTTACCCAAACAAAACGGGAGTTACCCAGGCTATTCGGGAGTTAGTAAGTGGGGATTTCCCTGCCGACTGGATTGTGGGGAACGGGGAGTAGATGGGGGCTAAATGGGGAGCGCCAACAGGGTATATATAATCTCCATTTTTTAGCGAACTCAGCGAAAATCCAGACAGGATGCTGATCGACTTTTGATCACTTCTCCATCTTCAATTCTAGCTCCATCTCTTCATTTTTAGTGATTGTTTGTATTTTTTCTTATGCTCTTTATTCTGTTATTCATCTAAAGTAGTCTATTGTGAATGAGTGTTTTGCATTTCTTTGTAATTAATAAATTTGGTTTTGAAAAGCCTATGTCGTTTGAATATCGGGTGCAAAATGGGGGAGAAATGGGGCTGATGTGGGGCCTACAGTGCGTTGCAAGTTCTTACGTCCACCCATGTTTAGGGTTATAACTTGAGAGCTGTTAGAGGTATCGGTCTAATTTTTTGAAAATCGGATTCGGGACAACAAATTAAATCTAGTGGACAATTTTTGTAATAAAGTCTTTAAAACTACCCGAATTATCTGGCAAAGTCTGAAAATATGCCTTTTGCAACCGTTGCAAGTTTATACGTCCACTCCAAAAATCAGTTGATCACGACCTCCAGCGAAGACGGTCTCCAATTTTGATTCTGTGCAACTAAAATCACTATAAAAAGTTGTTTTCATTACGCGTTTCTCTTTCTTTAAGTTTGTATCATGTCATGGGATCTTTTACCGATTGATGCTGGAAAAGCTTCAATCGGGGCAGTTGGAGCAGCTGGATGGACCAAAAAAGCTATCAGAAAGCAACTAAATCATTCACACTCTCATATCGACTTTTTTCTCTTCCGAAAATTAACGAAAAAAACAGGATCAGCTCAAATTCTGCCCTCGATCCCAACCCTCTACCAGTACTGTCGTTTTAGACTCTTTGTAGTCGTGTAATGGTACATACCAGAAGCTGAAACTTGAAGTCATCAAGTGGACGGGTTAGAGATGGCTCAAAGATAATCCAGGCATCAAGAGAGCAATCATGGTCCCAGCTTCGACACCTATCGACGATCACAAAATACGTAGTCTCAACTTCTTTCAAAAGTGCATCGGATCCAACTGGGGGAAGGCGTTAAAGCTTAACATGATCTACCAAAATAACCTTAGCATGAATGTTTTTCATTCTAAAAAAGTATCTGAAAAAATATCACCGTTTATACCACTAACATTTTATTAGTTGACAAATTTCGAGTATCTTTTATAGGAACCGAGATAATTGCCCAATAAATAAAACAACAGATGGTGCGCCTTCGGCGCTGTTCAACATAGTTTTTACTCGTTCCTCCTTAGTTTTTCACTTATTTAATGGGTTACGTAAATAAATCTACTTTCAATTTCCCAGCTTTTAAAACTTTTCACACGTTACGCAATAAACCTTTAAAGCAATATTAGGTCACGCCCCCTACCTCTGTCCACGTTGAAAAAATTCCACGTATTGAAAAAAAAAACAGTCCTCTGGGGAATCCCACTTTTTGAATTAGTTGAAAACTGTCTCCTCGGAGACAGGGGTTTTGTGTTGATGTTTTCCCCCAGTGAAAAGCCATTTTCCCTTTCATGTACTGAGAATCTACGTGGCGAAAGGGATCAACAGACGAAAGTCTGGCTAATCAGTACACTTATGAAACTGGAATATCTATATTTGAAATTATTTTCTCAGTAAATACTTTCCAGAATCCATTCAGAATTGCTCATAGATTACGTACAATTGTCCACTAGATTTAATTTGATGTCCCGAATCCGATTTTCAAAAAGTTAGGCCAGTACCTTTAACAGCTCTCAAGTTATGACCCTAAACATGGGTGGGCGTAAGAACCTGCAACGCACTGTATATGGGGCTTTCCACCGCGCACAGCCGACTGCCCAAACGGGAGTTACCTCAGTACTTTTGTTTAGTAGACATGGTATTTTTTCAGTCGCATTCGACGAAGTCTATTATATTTTTTAGACCTTCCAAGATTGTCATTTTCCACTAAATATACCGAAAACTTGTAATAGAATAGACCACACACAGTCATGTTTGAGCTCGATTGTTTTAATTTCTATGCAAGACATCAAAAATATGTCAATTGACAAAAAACTTCTGGAACTGTGATAAACATTTTATTAGTGGACAACTGTTTTGCATCTTTGACAGGAACTGAGATAAATAGACTCAACGTTAAAAGTTAAGGTCCCTTCTATTACAGGTTTTACGGTAGGTAGACTTCTGGCCGGGATTCCTGTACTTCAGTTTTCTCTATATCTGGGAAAATGTTTGTCGACTTTCCGCCAACGGTGCGTCTGCGGTCATCTACTAACGGTTTTTCAACTGAGCGGCCCTTCAGCAGCCGGCCTGCTGCTCGATTCCGAAAGTGAGACACAACATAACAATAGAAGAGGATTTCAGAGCTGAGTAAATTTACTGCCAACAAAGAGTATAGTTCTCTTTGACATTCACTGTTACAGTGCTCGTTAAACTTTTATGAAAATATGCCTGTTATCACGATCAAGTACGCAGATATCTAGATGTCTTAGTCTTCAGGCTACCATAAAAATTAAACAGAACGAGACACTATTGTATTATTAACTATCTCGTCACAGAGCTTAAAGGTATTTTAAAGTTCTTCATTAGATAATTTTTTGATAAATCAACTTTAAAAGATGGTTAAAATTTTAAAGAGTTTAAAAGACTTTGAAATATAGCTTTAATTCTTTAGTAACAACTTCAGAACAAGCTTTTGGAGATTCTGGTCAGAACTTATCCAAAAACGGTTGTATAGCGGGCCATAGTCAGACTTTTGGTCGGAAGTTGATAGTTGAATTTCTACTAGGCCGGAACTATATCAGGAGTTATTCGGTTTGGTTGGCTTTAGTAACGGTCTCATTCTGAATCTCTCCAACATCCAACCAGAAGTTGCTGACGAAGCCCAGGTATTACCCATATTTCAAGTTTTTCAGATGACGTCACCTGCCATTTTATAATGTACACTCTATCGGTGCGGAACAGATGAATGCCGCGCGGAAGATGTGTTTTTTATACCAATCATTTTCTCGAAGAAACTCAGACACATAAAAATGACCTCGTCCTTCAAACAAACGGAAATAGTGTTGAGGAGAAGGGAACTCAGACAAGCCGTCTTGCCTGACACCGCCTTGCACCGACTCTGCGTCTCTTTGCCGTTTCCTGTTTTCTGACCATCTCTCGCATCTCTTCTCCTTCTTTTTTCTCGCTCGAATCACCGACTGCGCAGTGTCTACGTGGGTGCCCAGCTTTCTTTTTTTCCTGTTTTTTTTTGTTTTTTTTTTCAAAATTGTTCGATTAATGCATCTAAATCTTTTATTTTTCACCTGGGCTCTGAAATCAGATCATCATAAGATCTTCCTAACTTGTTTACTTTTTCTTCTGGTTTTATAGATTCTACAAAAACTGAATTATCCTTCACTTTCGAAAAAAATTCCAAGTTTTCATATTTCTTAACCTTCACCCCTTACAATTGTTGACTTTAAATTTTAGATAGGAACATTGTTTCTGATGAAACTATCTTATTTTTCCCATTTGTGCTCTCTCAGCAGTTTTCCTTTTCCTTCTTATCTGAAACTTATTTTCAAAAACTAATCACTAGTTTGTTGGTGGTTTTGGAAATAAATTTTTCTCATGGTGCCTATATTATTGTTCAATTTCAAGTATACAGATATTGGGAAGGAATATTACCCACAAGATCAATTACCAAATCAATTTTTTATTTTTGATGATCGTTCTATTTCGGTCTAAGAAAAACAGTAGTTAAAGTAAATCACCGGCAACTTGAATCATGATTTTTAATTATTTCTAGGTTCCGGTAGTTTTCGTAACTTTGGCCAGGACCACTGGAATTTTTCTTCTTCAACACACCTTTAATAGATGGTCACCCTAACTTCAAACTTTGAGCCAATTTTTCTCTGTTTCTGTGAAAGATATCGAAAAACTATCAACTAATAAATTGCTTATCATAATATCAGAAATGTTTTGTCAGTTGACACATTTTCGATATCTTGCATAGGAATGAAGACAATTGAGATCAAACTTGACAGTGTGGGGGGCCCTTCTATTATCGCTTTTACAGTATGTTTAGTTGAAAATGACCAACTTTGAAGTTTGAAAATATAATAGATTTTGTTGAATGAGACTTAAAATGTTAGGGACTTTTTAAGACAAAGTATTACATAGAAAGTTCATTTGTCTTTTGTTCAATAATGAGAAGGACAGCATAAGTAAAATTTTTTAAAAGATACTGTGTAATTGTTGACAAAACTTCGGATTGGGTAATGCAATTATCACTCTTTGATTTGATTACAATTACCGTAAATGTTCTTTTTTACACTATATGATCTCGTTTCCTTTGAGTGATATTCAAAAGCTGTCAACTGATAAAATATTTGTCATAATATCACCATCACTTTTCTAGTTTGCAGATATTTAACAACTCTTGCAGAAACTTAGATATTGAGCTCAAAGTGCAAGTGACGTTCTGTTATGTCAATTAGTTGAGCTTCCAAGTAGCTGCAACAATAATTTTTGAGTAAAATTTGTTGTTTAATGTTGCACTTCCAGAACCTTCTCTTTATAAGTGCAACCTCTTTTCCTTAACCTTGACCCTATTCAGATGTCTAATCTTTCCCTTCCCATCTCTATTTCTTTTTTCCATCGGCTGGCACTGGCGACCATGATAAACCACCTTGACACCGTTTTCTTTTCACTCTCCTAATTTGATGAGCTATATCGAAAAAAGAACTTATGTTCATCCCTTCCTCTTCTTCTTCTTTTCCTTCTTCTTCCCCATATTTCGCCGCCGCTCCATCCCTTCCGCCTATTGCTGACTGCTGCTGCAGCTGTGTTTGAGAGAGAATGTGTGCCTGTCCGCCAGCGCCAGCACCCCCTGGTACCCTTGTTACCCCTCGTATTCTCTTCTTTTCCTATACTATTCCACGTGTTTCTATGTCTTCTTCGGCTGTTTGAGGCAAGGGCGCGAGTCGTTTGTTTGGGAGGGAGGGCACTGAGCGCCGAGGAAGATTTTAGATTTTTACGTAAAATTTTGAAATGCTCAACGCCGTTCGCTTTTCCGAACATTTGGGTTGAAACTCACTTCCTTTTTTCCTTGTACTCTCTTCTCAAAATACTGACATTCAACCTTTTTCTTTTGAATCTTTCTTCTTTATTTAGCTTTTAAAATGTTCTTATTTTATGCTAATAACTTATATTTCCAGAAAAGTTAAATAAGAGTTCGATCTCAAAACGACTGCCCATTTTTCATCCAAAATGCGAAGTCTTCTGAACTTCGTTCTCCTCCTCCTACTAATCAGGATATCAGTATCTGAACACAAGAAAACTTGTGAAGAGATTGAAGAAGGATTCACGAAGGAAGTGAATGCCCGCCAACAGGTAAACCATCATCTTTTTTCTGAAATTAATATTTTTCTTGTTTCAGCAAGTTTGCACATGTGCAGAAAATGGAATTTTCAGCACAGTCAATGGTTTCACTATTGAGTAAGTTCTTTTTTCAAAAATATAACTCATATAACTTTTTTTAAATATAACTTATAAATATAACTTTATAAAAATTTAACTTTTTTAATATGGAATTTTTCCAGATGCGAATCGGCCTCTCTTGAAACAATTACTGCAAATCTTGTCTCATTGAATGGAACACCTATTGGACGTTTGACAGTCCGAGACTCTTCATTCAATGTCCTCCCAGCTTCTATGTTCGATAGTGTAAGTTTTGGAACAAAAAAGGATCCAACGTGGGATAAATCAGATCTGGTCTCTGATACTTGATAAACTTATGAAAATCTTTTAAAATCTTTTTGGATGTTGTTAGAAAGTGTTGTTTTTAAGACTCTTCAAATGATTTGTGATTTCTGTTGTGTAAATACTCGAATAGAACTTTCAACTTCAAGCCAATTTATCTAAGTTTCTGTTGAAGATATCAAAAAGTCATCTAACAAAATTTTTTTGATATTATAAGCATTTGTTAGATTACCGCCTTTTGATATCTGTTACAGAAAATGAGATATATGAGTTCAAAGTTGACAGTGTTAGCGATAATTGTTTTTTTTTAATTCTGCTATTTTCCATTAATTTTTTTGCAGGTCTCAATCAAACAAGTGAAATTCGAAGAATGTAAACTTTCTGGACTTGGTCCAAAATCATTCACTGGGCTTGGAGACTCGGTTGAATACATTTCTCTTCGTGAAAATGTTCTTCCAAAAATCAGTAAAGGAGCTTTCAATGGACTCACTAGCCTGAAAACACTTGACATGGCAAGCAACGCCATCGAAGAAATCGAGGCAGGAGCATTTGAAGGGCTCAAATCAGCAGAACATCTGATTCTCAACGAAAACAAATTGACTCAACTAACACCAAAAATATTCGTTGGACTGAAAGGATTAAAGCGATTGACGATTGAGAATTGTGAACTCGAAACACTTCAAAAGTGAGTTGAATAGAATAGAAATAAGGAAATGATTCCAAAATCACAATTTTCAGAGGAGCATTCCAAGGTCTGGATAGTCTTGAAGAGCTGATACTGTCCAATAATCAAATCAGAGACGTTGATTGGTCCGTTTTCACTCCACTCAAAAATATCCGAGTTCTAGATTTGGGATCTAACAACATCTCAAATGTCGAATTGAAATCTTTTGCAAAACTTGAAAAGCTGGTTCTCAATAACAATTCCATCGATACTATGAAATCTATCAAGCTGAAAGGTAAGTGTTCTGCAAATGAATTTCTATCAATTCCAAATTGATTTCAGATCTCCCAGCCCTCGTTGTTGCTCTATTCGACCGTAATAAGATTCAATCAATCAATGATATGGATATGTTTGGATTAACTAGATCTGATCGCATTCAAACAATGTCCCTTGCATGGAACAATTTAAGTCAAATCAGTGCAAAAGCATTTCAACACACACCTAATCTGATCAACCTTCTTCTTCAAAACAATCAAATCGAGGAACTTTCAAGCAACTCCACTACTCTTGTCCGTACACCGTTCCTAGCCATTCTCAAGAAGTTGATCACTCTCCAGCTTTCATCAAACAATCTCTCGATTATTCGTTCTGATGAACTTCCAAAGTCTTTGATCTACCTGGCTCTCGACCAAAACGTCCTCACAAAAATCGAGGCTCGTGCTCTTGAAGGAATGACTCTCAAGCGGCTTTACTTGAACAAAAACAAGATGCGTTACTTGTATCGTGGAGCTTTCGATTCATTTGAACCAACTTCAATGGAAGCTATTGATCTCTCATCGAATGCATGGCTTTGCTCTTGCAATGATCCAAAAGAATGGCTGCCACGTTGGCTATCAGAAGCCGAGGAAGCCGATGTTTCCGAGGGACCACTTGGATGTCTTGCCATTCCAGAATGCGGACAAGAGGAAGATCCAAACAAATTCCATAATGAAAAGGAAGAAGTCGTGAGATCTGGATGGATTACTGTAGCTGCTACAGTTTTGACTATCATCACCATCATCATCATGATCATCATTGCAATGCTTTACTTCAAGGATTATAAGTATCAGGTACGTTCCTTTCATAATAAAAATTTGAAGAATTCATTTCGCTACTTTTCAGTTCCCTCTTCGCGGACGTCGTTCAGATTCGGATCTTCACAAACTCATTGAAAATGATCCATTGAATTTGCCATCTGATTCGATTCTTGTTGTTCCGGCAATGCCGAAACGGAATCCACCAGGGCCTAAGAAAACAGTACGATTCGATGAGACCTCATAATGGTTTCTGGTTTAAAAGACTATTCATATAATCAAAAAACTAAACTGGATAATTTTACGCTTTCCCGGTTATATACCTCATTTCAATTGTTTTTGTTCCCCCTTCTGTAAATAGAATTCATCTGGATTCAGTGCATCTTCTCTGTCCCTTCTCTTTCTTTTCTCCCTCCACCTCGATACGTGTTCTCTTCCTTCTTTTCTATTTCAGAAATCTCTTTTTTTTTTGTTCTTACCCTTCTTCACACCCCGAAACTATATCAGGTATTCTCCACTGATCTTTTTGAATCGCCCATCGAAATTTCGATTCATTTTTTTTCGAAACTTTCAAACATGTATCTAGGCGCCGACTGTGCGCAAATTGTCAATCTGTTCCCAACTTTTAATAATATTGTTTTTTTTTCTGATCCGAGTCTGACATAATAAAACCGTTTTCTTAATCATATCAAATGGTTCATTTACAAGAAAAAAGAAAGAAGACCAGAAAGGGAAATGCGGAGGCATGTAAATCACACGAACTTGTTACAAGTTCTTTTTCTAGATTCAAAATCTACATGATACAATCAAGACTATTCAGTTAGAAATCTATAAAAATTTGGATACATTTTCATTTATCTTCATTTGTTTTCTTTCAGTGTATGCGGCACTATTCTCATGAACCATGTCCAGGTCGTATCTGAAATTTCGGCAATAAAAACATTGAAAAGCTTTAATAAAACTAACCGATAATTCACCATGATGCCAAAACTATTATTGATTCCACGATGACTCGTATCACCATTCCAATTCATTCGATACAGTTCAGCGCCATTACGAATATGGAAGTTCGCTGGAAATCAATTTGAATTGCGGAGATATTCGATAGTCTAAATACACTGACCAACAGAATTCAAAGCCATTCCATTCCTTTTTGCTTTACATAGATAATGGGCACATGCATACATTAGAATGTGTTTAATTGCATTTAGCTGCTCTTTTTTAGTCTTTTCGTTGCTTATCACTTTCAATAAAGTTTCAGTTGATTCCGTTTCGGTCATCTTTCTACCAGATAGCTCTGACATCCATTCTACCACTTTTTCATTCATTATCGACGCTGAAAATAAGTATACTGTTTCTTCGTCTGTCAATTAGACACACTCACGATATTCTGAATTTCCTTTCAAATTCCTAATAAGCCAAGGCCTAAACCCAGGAATTGGTGATAGGGTTGAATGAGTTGTCACTGAGGGAACGTCTTTTTGAAGTTGTGTGGCGACTTTTTTGATTAACATGTTTCCCAAATCAATTCCAGAAAGACCAGCTTGAGTAGAAGTGATAGAATAGTAGATAGAAGTCGTCTGATCTTCTTCCTTCCCAGTCGGATCCCCTCTTTTGGTGATCTCTTGAACACTATCGGCTATTTCACTAACTAATGCAACATGAACCATTACGAGTGGGTTGCGCGGAAGAGCTTCGTGAGAGAAGTAGAAACATCTGAAATTTATCATATTCAAAACATCGATTGGCTGCCAAAAACCTTCTCAACGGTCCGAGGCGTTTTCGAAAATCGGATAGTCCTCTCACGGGGTGCACTGCTTCATACTCGGCTACCTTTTGGAGAATATCTCCAGGAGAAGACCACGTCAGTCTTTCCAGTTTTAAGTTACCAAGACAAAACCATGAGGTGAGAACTTCTCGAGTCGCTAGTTCAATATGTCGAAGATATGAGGTAGTTGTTTTGTCCGTTTCCCGTTTCAACAATGCCTGAACAAAGTGATAAATTATCAGCAGTTTTTATGTTTCTTACCAAAATGTTCGCTCTCATTTCACAGACTTGAGCAACTCCTCCTGACAAATTTCCGATACCTTTTATCAGATTGACATAAGTAGCTGTTGCTGCTGTTCTGACTTCTGGATACATTTGGTCGTTCTGAAATATAAGTCTTTAACTTGTAGGTAATCGTTTTCCAGGATTACCTTCAAATACAGAGAGATGGCATGATTTAACGCTTCCTTATTGACTCCATAGTTCGTGACAAGATTCACGAATAAAGCCTTCCTAGTTTCTGGTGCAGTCTGGGCGTATAGTTTGGAGAATCGTTCACTGTAGGTCTGGGAATCTCCACCATTTTCAAAAACGTATACCATAACTCACCAGCAACTTATCTCCATTTGTTCGGTTGGTTAGTCCATCTAAAGAAGATAACAATGTAGAAGCATTCCGGAATGAGTAAAACAATGAATACTTTCGAAGCATCACATGAATCTAAAAACAAAACTAGGTATACAAACCATAATTCATGAACTCTAGACTGAAAAAAACGATTGAGATCAAATATTCTATAAGAAAATAAAGAAAAAAATTACAACTGAATCACCTGATAAACGGGAGAGATACACTAAAATCAACAAAACAGAAAGGAAACAACAAAAATCGTCGGCAAAAATCAATCAAACGCCAACTGCTTTGAGCATTCTCGTATTCCCCTGCCAGTTGGCCGGTATCAAGAAAGCCATTGAACGCTCAAATCAAAAGAAGAACGAAAACCAGAGAAATTGAAGATAAGAGAAGATGTGAACTGTTAAAAAGTGCAAAAATAGCAAAAATGGCAAATGCGCGCGGTGTTGTTGCGAAAATGCGTGCGGGGCGTTGCAAATCAATCGGTCGGCTCGTTCCGCCTGCTGTCTGTGCATTTTTGCATCTAAAAAAATGATGTTTCGGTTTTTTTTCTATTTTATGTTATTCATATTTTTAGGTAATCAAAATGTCGAGCAACGTTCTGGGTCAAACTCTTCGCTCGTCGAAGAATGCTGTTCAAAAGGCGTTCGTCGCGACTGCTCCGAGCTCGGACATGCTTCGTTTCCGTTCCCCAGTTCTTCAAACAAATACAGTAAATTGATTAAATAGAGGACGACTTATACAATAAAATACTGATTCTAGACTAAACTTGCTCGTTATGGAGGACGTCACAATGTAACCGTTCTGCCAGGGGATGGAATCGGACCAGAGATGATTCATCACGTTGAGAGAATCCTTACTACCGTTCAGGCTCCAATCGACTTTGAAGAGGTTAATCTGACATCAAAAGAAGATGCTTCTGAAGATCTTGCCGAAGCAATCACCGCGATTAAGAGAAACGGAGTTGCGCTCAAGGTTTTTACCTATTTACCATTATGTAATTTTTAATAGAAACATTTAGGGTAACATTGAAACCAAGTTTGACAATCCAAGTTTCGTCTCTCGCAACTTGGAACTTCGTCGCCAGCTCAACCTTTACGCGAACGTTCTTCACTGCTCCACCATTCCAACCGTTCCTAGCAGACATACTGTAAGATATCCCTGTATACTGTTAATATTTAATTTTCTGTTGCAGGGAATCGACATGGTCATCATTCGTGAAAACACGGAAGGAGAGTATTCCGGAAACGAACACGAGGCTGTTAATGCGCCTCATCCGCGCGTTGTCGAATCTTTGAAAGTAAAAAAAGTGTGTTCCATCCAATAATTATATTATATTCAGGTTGTGACTCGCGAAAAATCGGAACAGATCACTCGCTTCGCATTCCAATTTGCCAAAAAATACGGGAGAAAGAAGGTCACTGCTGTTCACAAAGCGAATATTCAGAAGTTAGGCGATGGACTTTTCTTGAAAGTGGCAACAGATATCGCCAAAAACGAATATCCGGAGATTGAATTCAATGCGATGATTGTCGATAACGCTTCAATGCAACTGGTATTTTTTTTTGAAATATAATATGCTTTTTGAGAGAAGAGCAAAAAAAGCGGAAAGAACCCCAGTATTGAATAGAAATTTTCCTATTCAACGTCAGAAAGCAAAAAAAAAAACGAAAACCTCGTTTTTTTCACTTCTGTGCTGGTTTGTGGTATGACACCTCAAATCAATCCTTAATACTTTTTCGAAGTTATCGTAATATCATCTTTTTCAGGTGTCTCGTCCACAACAGTTCGACGTTATGCTTATGCCAAATCTTTACGGAAACATTATCTCAAACATTGCCTGCGGACTCGTCGGTGGACCTGGTCTTGTGTCTGGAATGAACATCGGAGAAGACTACGCTGTTTTTGAGACAGTAAGATTTTCAAAGTGTAATAATGATAATGAGAACATTGATTACAGGGAACTCGTAATACTGGAACTACTCTCGCTGGAAAAGACATGGCCAATCCGACTGCTTTTATTCGTGCTTCGGTTGACATGCTCCGTTTCCTCGGACTTCAAATGCATGCTGACATTATTTCCGATTCGCTGTTCCGTACTCTTGTAGATAAAAGAATTCACACTGCTGATATTGGAGGCACCGCCAAGGTTAGCTAAAAAAATATTTTCCTGTAAAAACTTTAAAATTTCAGTCTTCGGAGCTGGTCCAGTCAGTGATTGAGTTCATCGAGAAGGAACTTGAAGATAGAAACTACCGTGTTTGAATTATCTTTCAATAAACAAAAAATACAACTTTTCCACATAGTGGCTAGCTTTACTTTTCTATTCTCCCCTCATCCCCTGTTCGATTAATCCATGATTGTAGGCATAATGCTCATTTCATTGTGCTCTCTCCGTTTGACCCGTTGACTGATGGTTACGCTGTTTTGATTCCGAAATCTTTTTCCGCCTGATGTCTCTTATCTCTCTCTGTCGACTTCTTTCCTGTACCTGAAAGCTCGTTGGTTTCTTAAAGTTTTTTTTGGTTTCTCTTTAGTACAATATGAATGAACATTTTGGTTTAGGAAATTTGATATTTTTAATGTTGGTACTAGAACTCTGTCAAATAATTACACTCTCAGTAATACACTTAGCCCGATTAATAAACACTTGAGCACATCTTATTTGGAAGGTAGGCGTAGCCAAAAGGCTACTGTATCCTTCCATCAACAGTCTTCATTCATTGTCGATCTACCTCGATCATGATTACCACTGTTTCATTGTATTCAGTCTCTAGTATTCCCAGTGCTCACTAGGCTTTCCCGTTTTGTTGAACTAATAGCAAATTTAAGTTCAATATACAGGATAGCCCCGTGAGTGGAAAGAAAGCATAACTTTGTATGTTGGGTTAGTTGAACTAAAATTTAGTAATCAAAGTTTGAATTAAGTTTATCAAAGTTGTTTGTGAAACTAACTTGCAAATCGGATGACAACTAAATATGCACAGAAGACGGGGAAACTTATGCTTATCACAACTAAGTTAAGTCTTAAAATGAAAAGACAACTATAAATGTACAAAATAACAAAAATGTTTGAGACTAATAAATAATACAGCGAATACACATGAAAGTGATACTAGAAGTTGACACAACAACCGACCTGATTGGAAATTACAATTTAAGACATACAATTAATATCTACATTTCATTAGTATCATCATGATCTTCGGGCTGGAAAGAAGTATTTACAAAAGATGCGTTCTTTCCGGTCATCGATGACTTCTTTTCTTCTGAAACCAGAATTTTTTACGAAATATTAGAATTGACCAAAAACTCACTGGACAACTTCTTTACAGCTGGAGGCATTGGTGAAGCAAACTGCAAATCGTTTGCAATAATGCTAGGATGTGACGATCGAAGACCAAACGTGCTCTTCTTCTTTTTCTTGGATAGTGTTGTGGACCCGTCTGTTGTCCACATTTCAGCTTCAGATCCATCTGTTTCGGGATCCGATGAACCCTTCTCTCGATATTCCTCCAATATTATTTTTTCCTTTTTTCCTTCCTTTTTCTCTTTCTTCTTTTCTTTTTTCAGATGCTTCTCGATTTTCTCCTTTTTCCGAGAGGTGACAGAAAATACAGCATTGTCTTCCGTTTTACATTCTGTAGTTTCCCCAAAAGAAACTATTTCAGTCTTTTTGATAGGTGGTGGTGGTTCAGAAGGTGCCCCTACCGAAATCAATGTTCCGATTTGCGGTTCTGTTAACGTTGAATCTGAAGAAAATACAGTATATTGTCGAATTAAAAAAAGTGGGACCTGGAAAATTTCGCGGGCGGCTTCCCGGTCAATTATCGAGGCCTTGTCCCAAAAAACAATACGGTAGTAAACGAAACTTATTCCTGTGAATTTAGTGAGATTTTCTGGACAAAATTTACGTTTCTTAGTATGAAAATGATCGCTAGCATCTCTAGAATCTGTTTTTCATCAAAAAACCGAACTTAATTGCGAAAGTAGCTCGAACGAGTCGAAACTATGAAATATTTGCCGGACTTTTTCGTAGATCAAAAAAGCTATGCCTTTCAAACTCTCAGGTCCCACTTTTTTTAATTCGACAATATGAAGTTACCCTGGACCAATTACTCACATTCCGAAACTCGCGCAGCTTCCAGGAAAGAAGTATTTGACAACGAGGGAATGATAGATACAGGTGCAGCCGTTGGTAGTTCAGGCTGAAACTAACGCGTTGAAAACTAAAATTACTAACGTTATTGTTACGAACCTTGAATCTACAGACGAGAGGTGTAACTTGTCTAGGTAAAGTAGCTGGAGCAAAAATATTATGGTTTTGAGAGGTCGGTCTTTCAAATACAGTATCCCTTCGATCCGTCCATCGATCTCCAAGATCCCAATCGTCATCAGCACTCGAATTCCTCTCAGGTGCCGCAGACAACATTAGCGGCGAAACCATTTTAGGGGTCATTTCATCGCGTAAAAATGGGTTTGTGATTGCGTTTTGAGTGAGTGGAGATGAGGTTCCAATGAAAAGTGGAAAACTGGCATTTGAAGAGAAGGAAGACATCAGTTCGTGCTAAAAAGGATCTAAAATATATAAGAACAAGTTCTGAAACTCACATCATCGTCATCCTCTAATCCGTCGTCTTCGAGCAATGGACGATTTCCTCCCTCCCCATCTTCACTTCCTACTGTATTTTGGGAGTCTTCATCGTGTGATGTATCGCCACCTCGCTGTAAATAAAAGGAAATTTGCAGTTGTGGATTCAAGGACCTACTCGACTATCATCGTCCTCTTCTTCCTCCGAATCGTCTCGATCTGTTTTCCCTCGGCTGTCACTACTTGCATCATCACCGACTCCGTCGATATTCTCATAGGAATATCTACGACGGTCATTCATTCGTTGTTCATCTATTTCGCTGTCATCCTCATTCTGGAACAGTAGAACTAGATGTTGTTCGGCTATTTTTATTCCTCACATTAGATTCCTTCTTTTTAATGTCAATTATTTCAATAGAATTCGCTCGATCCTCTTCATCACTGTCACTGATCAGTTTTTGTTCATCATCCTCGTCTGCAGCTGAAATTAAGAAGGAAATGTTCGATTTTTCAAGCTTCAAGTAGAACATGATAACAAACAACCACCGCCGCATTACTGACCACATTACTGACCATTTATATACATATTCACACAACATACGAAACATGCGAGAACCGAAAAAAAATTGAAAATATCCGATAAAGTACTATTCACAGGAACAACAGAAAAACAATTTGGGGAAAGAAGGGTTTTAAAGTCTAAGTAAATTGCACAGAAATCTAAGAGTGTTGAATAAAGCGGCTGCGAAAGGCTGTTCAATAGCAAGGATGGGCTTTCAATCTTCTATTACAAAACTGATTAACTATGGAAACCACGAGATGTGGTTCTTTGTGGGACTGGAGGAGGAGCGGGGCGAGTTAGTACGTGCCGTAATAGAGGGGATGGTGCCATGGAGGAAAAAGGAGGTGAACTACCTGGTGGTAGGGATACAGGTTGTGTCGATGACGATGTTGATACAGTCAACTGATCAAATGGAGCCGCTCCGAATGGATCACGTGAATCGATTGATGATGTATCGCTGTCCAGCTCGGCAGGAACTTCTACGAAACAAAATTGTCAGACAAAGTAAAAATTAATATTTTTGATCTCGATTACTTGATCGTAGAATCGATCAGGCCAGCCTTATAACAGCTAAGATTTTATGATTTTTTACTAACCTCGCCTACGGATTTCATCAAAAACCATTCCGAAGTGAGAATCATCCATTTTGAAACCACTTTCTGAACCATGTTTAAAATTGTTTGAAAAGGGTGCAGCCAAAAACGGATTCCATTCTGCCGAATCACTGACAGCTGAATGATTGGACATATCTTCAACACTGCGCACAACTTGTGTGCTGGATTTTGATATTATCTGCTGACTACTGTATGGCCTGTAAAATTGTTCATTGAGATCATTTGACAAAATTCAGGCCACCAACTTGAAGGCGCTTCGCGAAATCTGACTCGTATCACTGACGTTCCGTCTATGTTGTTGTTGAAAAATAATATTTGCTTCCTGTGGAATACGTCTCTTCCCATCAGTTTGTGCTCGATCTCTCGGCAAAGCAGGCTTGTCCAAATCAATAAAACCCAACTCGGCTGGTTTCACTAGTGGACATGATAGTGGGCCAGCGCTCTCCTGATTCCGTGTATTCAACTGATCTTCTCCCGAAAAAGATTGTCTGTGATGCACATCTGACGATTCATCCGTTTTTGAAGGAAACTGAAAATGATTCGTATTATTTATCAATGTTTGAACTAAGAACCAATATGTATACCTTTAAATTTGGAAGTACAACAGGAGGCACTGGGGAAATGCTTGGAACATTCGTAACAGCATTTGTCGCTTTGGGCCGAAGACGCGGAGCCACTGAAGTCTCCCCCGTTCCAGAAACAGAACTGGAAACAATAGGTATCGCACTGACAGGCTGCGATACCGTTTGGGGCAAGCCAGAGGAAAGTTGGGTTTCTGTACAACTGGGAGATGACTCTCTCTTGTTTCGAGGTTTGTTGCCATCCTTCATCAGTTGAACGCATTCTCTTATTGATAGAGTAGAGTCAGAAAACTAGAAAAGAAACTTTTTAAAAATATCTGGAAAATGTCTTACTTTTTTATTTTGTATCTCAACTGGCAAGTTTCTCCGACTTGCTTCGAAAACAAGTGAAGCTGTTTGATATATTGAAGGGCGCCGATTTATGTCAATATCGAGAAGCATGTCTGTAAAACGTTGTCAAAAATCGAAAATTTCGATTACTTACAAATTAAAGCTTTAGCTTCATCCGATATATTAGGTAGGGCTGGGAATTGATAATTCACCGATTGAATAGCCAGGGGCGATTCTTCGAAAGGAACGCAAAAGTAGCATAGTCGATACAGGAGAACTCCCAGAGCCCATATATCTCCTTTTAAACCTAAAATTGTTTCTTTTGATTTGATTATATGAAGTTATGAATTACCAAGAACTTGACCACTATAAAAATCAATCATTTCAGGGGATCTGTAACACATTGTTGTGTTCCTTTCTATTTCCGATTTCACATATTCCGCTCCGAACTTTTCTATGGACAAAACTTGAGTTGTAGCACTTCCAAAATCACACAGAATATAATTTGGTGATTTGTGTGAAGAAATCAAAACATTCTCTACTTTCAAATCTCGATGAATTATAGGCTGTGGACGGTGATGTATGAATGACACGGCTTCACATAGATCAGAGAAAATCGACAAAATTTCGGTGTTCGTTAGATATTGGTTTTGAGATATCCTTTCATTCATCAGTTGGAGGACGTTTCCTGCAAATCGTTTTACTTTTTTTGAAAAGTATTTAAAAAGAAAAAATTACTTTGATGATATTCTGTCAACAGCATACATTCCCATATTCCATTTCCGAGACAATTTACATAACTGTCTACAAACTCCACAATATTTTTTTGTCCTGCGCATTGCTTCTGAAATTTCGCAATTAATAAAAATACTAACTGAATAGACATACCAAAAAACTATGCTCTCTACAGCATGCGTCCAGTTGCTTTTGGTTTTCTTTCGTAAACTGTCTCTTCAGGGCGAATTTATTGTTTTTCCTATCACAAGCAATGTAGACGATAGCGAATCCTCCTGAAAAACTTTTTCAGAATGAACACTTTCTCTCAACTATGACACTACCTTCTGCAATCTGCTTTTCAATCGTCACCCGGGTATGATCAAGCTTCAATGTTACTCCTGAAGATTTAGTTTTTGTTGCATATCATAAGAACAAATCAAACCTTTGCATTTATTCTCACTCAATTGCTTCGGTTCCTTCTTCTTGCTCCCAGCTGGTTTCTCATCACTGAGAACGTGTGCTTTCCCGGAGCTGAAAAGCCCCAAAGGCATGGTTTTCCTGGCAACATTAATTACATAATTTATTAATTGTTTTTTGAGCACAAAAATGTGATTTTTTAACAAAGAAAATGTTTAATTTCTCAACATACATTAACAGGTTTTAAAAATATGAAAAAATACATTTTTTATGACATGAGCTACTTCAAAATTTCCATAGTTGGAGTTCTAACATTCTAGTAATCAAAGCGATTGAAAAATGACAAATTGAAAAAAAAACAATCCATGAAAAACTAGATTTTTTCGAGGGAACAAATTGATCGAAAAGAGAGAAGAGTGTCGGAACGCAGAGAGGCGGGGCTTAGAAGGAGGCGGAGACAAGCTTTGCAGGCGCGCGGCGCGCTTTTTCTTCTTTTTTCTCTGGGAACTTGATTTGTTTTGTTTTTGTTTGGTTCCGTAATTTTTCAGAAAGAATACACAGAATTAGGGGGTTTTTTATTTATTTTCCAGTTTCTCCCGCCGCTAAGTTTCCCGCTCTATTTATTGGGGTTTTTTCCCGGTTTTCTTACGGGGTCAATATTAACGACAATATTGCTTTTCGTTGTTTTTAAACCTTCTCATGAATCCACACATTCGTCCTGTTGGTATTCATGAATCTGTGACTATATTCAACTATGTGTTCAATATAATTTCATTCCCCTCGTTTGACTTTCGTTTTCATTTATATCCGATTTTCAGATCTCTTTATCCTTTCCTGCTTTAATGAAATACAATGTCAGGTGCTTCTAATACGAGTCAATCTGGTTCCAAAAAAAAGGTGCGGGCTAGATCTTGAAAGTTCTAGCTAAAGAGAGTGTTTCAGCTCTCATTTATTATTCGAGATGAACAAGAACCGCTACACCGTTCTGCAGTAAGTGCTCTGCAATACGATGCTCTTCACAGTCGACTATTCACTGGCGGAAGCGATACTATAATCAGAACCTGGTCTGTTCCTCAACACAAGGTTCGTGATTTTTAAAACCAAATTACATGTGCTTGCAATCAGAACAGTTGTTACAGGATGCCTTCTCAGCTCGGGGTGGAGTTCGTTCAGCAGGGAAAAACTCCCCGGTCCAGTATCAAAGTTCACTAGAACGGCACACAGATTGGGTCACAGATATGGTGCTGTGTGGAAACGGGAAACTACGTAATTCAATTGTTTTCTATCTGTAAAATTCCGGAAATCTTTTTAGTGGTTTCTTCATCAAACGACACAACAGTCAAAGTTTGGTCCATCGAGCGAGACAACAAGCACGGATATCTCGATAGTCTCAATCTACACACAGTTAATTACGAAAATTCAGAGCAATAAAAACTATTTTTTCTCACAGGATTATGTCAGTTGTTTGGCCTATGCACCGTTGGCCGAAAAAGTAGTCAGTGCCAGTTTCGATAGGAACATTTTCGTGTATGATGTCAATAGTAATTTTGCGAAAGGTGCGTTGTCTTCTGTAATGGGGAGAGAATAATTTTCGTGTTTTAGTGAACAATTTGCTTGGCTGCAAGAACAGTATCTATTCACTTGCAACAACTCCGAATCTCTCGTTAGTTCTCGGAAGTGGAACCGAAAAGGCACTGCTTATTTTTCAGTCCCCATCATAGATTTTTCTCCCACTTTCAGCAGATCAGGATGTTTGACCCACGAACGAATGACAAGCCTATGAAAATGCGTGGTCACAGTGATAACGTTCGGGCTCTTCTACTAAACGACGATGGTACACGAGCACTCTCTGCAGGATCAGATGGAACAATCCGGTTATGGGATATTGGCATGCAGAAGAATATTGCCACAGGCATTGCTCATGAAGAAGGAGTCTGGACAATTCAAGTATGTTTAAGTTTGTTCAACATACATGAAAAATTAATTTTTCAGGTCGATGCATCATTTAAGTTTGTATATAGTGGTGGAAGAGATAGATACGTTCTTAAATCGCCAGTTAATGATCTGTCCAAATTTCAAGTACTGTTCAAAGAAGAAGCGCCTGTTAAAAAATTGTTGCTTAGCGAAAAAGAAAACCCATCTTCTATATGGGTTGGCACATGGAAATCTGACATCAAGCGGTGAGGAATATTTATATTCAATTAGTAATACAATTATTTCTTTACAGCTGGTCTCTGAACTCCGCCAATCAGAATTCTAACGGTGGAGACGAGGAGGGTGTTTCAAGTTTTTCCACCTATTATACAACATGTAAACCACGTTCATCTTCACCACCGCCTGGAATAACAGCACCAAAACACATTCAGCGATTAACAGATGCGAGAGAACTACAGAATACTCCTGAACTGATGATATCAGGTTAGAATGATCTACAGGGAACACATTAACTCAGCGGGCCCTCATGAATCATATCAGAGCTAGTCGTAAGAGACACATCACCAAAACATTGTTAATTATTTCAGTATGATTTTGGTAGCATACTTTTGTTACGTTTCTCATCATCCTTATTATTTCAGGCGCTCCAGCTATAAACAAGTACAAGATCCTTAACGATAAGAGACATGTATTGACGAGTGATACTGAAGATAATGTGGCGCTTTACGATGTCCTAGCTGGTAAAAAGGTTGGATTTATTGGTATTAGTCACATATATAGCCATATCGTAATAGGTGAAAGAATACGGGAAGCGAGCGTTGGAAAATGTTTTCGAAGAGAAGTCGAAGACAGTATACGTCCCCAGTTGGTTCATCGTTGATTCCAAAAGCGGAGTGAGTTAGTGAGAAACGCTATTCATTGACAAGATACAATTAAAGATGCTGCAAATTACTCTAGACGAACTGGACGTTTTTTCTTCATGGCTCACCACCAAAGATGCTGGATTCGATGATAGTGACAAAGAAACAAAAGGTGATCATTACAACATTTGTTTTTCAAAGGAACCACTTTGATTTTGTAAAAACCATATTTGTAAAATTCCGGGCCCGGGTCGGGCCTAAGGAAATTTTCAACGCCCGGTAGCAAAAATTTTGTTATTTTGAGCCAAATTTTGAGCTCAATACAATTTTCTCCATTTTTTTGTGTTTTTGGATTGTTTGTCTGTATGATCAAAAAATATCGAAAAAACTCGAAAAAAATGTTTGATCGAAAAAAATCACATAAGGGTCCCCCTTATGTGTTTTTTGAAATTTTCAAAACATGTGGAATGACAGGCCCGCCGGGCCGGGCCTCCGAAATTCGGGAAAAAGCCCGGCCCGTTACAAGTATGGTAAAAACTGCGTAGTTTTGTTTGTAGACTCAGAATTCTTATAGTTAGAGACTACCGTAAATACTATGATAGAAGTTTGATAAGAGCAACAGTTTAATTTCCTGGGCAGTCACAATTTCAATGTAGTAAAAAATTGTTCCACTGCGTCTGCAAACATTACGACGCAGTTTTTAATAAGTCGGTGCAGTAAACTACGGTGGAATGATGTTACGATCGCTCTTCGAACGATGGCCGCCTTGCAAACTAGCGACTGCCGAAGCAGGAGAATCAGATGAAGTACAGAAAGCCACCAGTCATTACTACACGCTTCCAGAACACACACCCTTCATTGTTTGGTAAGCTTTCTCCTATTCATCGGAGATTCATTGATCCGTTTCAGCGAAGGAAATGGTCGTCCTTTGTTCCGGTTGCTCGTTGGTGATGCTGGGAATGAATTTGAATCTGGTGAACTCGCTCAGTGTGTTCCTCCCTGGGTAACTGATATGATAGAGCGAAATGTTCTTCCGAAATTCAACAAAATGCCATTCTATCTTCTTCCTCATCCATCAACAAATTCAAAACAACCGAAAAAGTGAGATTTGAAAAATATACGTAATATATTGGCTTCTTTCTCAGGGACCGCCTGTCAGCTACGGAAATGCTGCTAGTGAAGAAAGTAATGGAACATGTTTATGAAAAGGTTCTGGGTAATGTTGACGGTAAGATCTTTTGTTTTTAATGCTCCAATTTATCATCGGATTTCCAGCCAACACCGTTCCACTCAACCAAATTCATACCAAAATCGAAATGTATTGTAATGATCAAAAGTTGGAACCAGAAACGGATCTACGAACTGTCAAACACTTTTATTGGAAACAAAGCGGAGAACTTCTACTCTACTACAGACCTGTCAAAAACTGATTCAATTCATGTTTATTCTGACTTTGTCCACATGTATATAACATTCTTAATGACTTCACTTACACAACGGGTTAATACCTTCAATGAAAACTGCGATCTTGTTATATTTGTTTTTGAAAGACTACAGTACTCTTCCGTTCTGCTATTTTTTCCAAACTCACTTCTTCTCTAAACCAAAATTTCATACAGATGACTAGTGCCGTCGGATATGAAAATGCAATCGAAGTGAGGAGTTTCAGCATACAATTGTTTATTTTATATTGTTTTTAAGGGTTGGAGAAATGATTATGTCTCTAATCGAAACTCAAAAAAGGGTTGGGAAATATTAGAAAACTTGGTGAAGATGCAAACTGAAGGAAATCAGCAAATGGAGTAAGTCATCAAGTCTTCAAATTGAAGATCTTTTTAAAATGGTTTCCTATCTTTCAGAACCGACGAGATGTCTGAGAACTGTGCAGCTTTTGATGATTTCAGCACTAATCAGTTGATCAAGCTAATCATTGGAGATTTTACAGTTAAAGATTTGCTAGTTGATCACCAGGCAGGTATCCCTATTTTTGATGTGATTTTGAATTTAAATTTGGCAGGTGGTTCTTCTCGAATTCATTCCATCAGCTCATCCCAATATTCTTCGTCATGTGGCTCGTATTATTCGTGAAAAAGAAGGCGCTTTGCCGTTTCTGAAAACGGAATCAATCGCTGTTGGAATCGCATTTGCTCGTAGAATTACTGACAGCGATGCTGGAGAAGAAATCGGACGTCTTCTAGCACATCTTGTCGATAATGAAAAGATTTGTGATGAGTTGAAATTCATACTGAAGAATAACACCGGAAGAAACAACGCTATGAATAGAGCTAGCATTTTTTCAGTAACTTTGTTCTCGAATTTATCTATTATAATTTGAATTTTCATTCAGATTGCTACCGAACGAGCGGGTATCTCTGCTGATGCTTCATGCATTCGTTGGCTATATGAGGAAATCCTTAAAGTTGTTCTGGACAAGGAAGATATGTTGGCTCAGCTCGACGCTATAAATATATTCGGGGATATTGCCTTGAGCGGAAAGCAGAATGCAGAAAAAATGATTGAATGGAATATTGTCGAAAAGGTGTAAAAAATGCAATTGTTACATTCATAATTCCTTATTCAGATTTCGGAGCTCATGGAAAGATCGAGACAAAATCCTGATCACGGAGAGATGCACCTTTGTAAGAATAGATAAAATATGTTTTAACTGACTATAACCTTCAACAGATGGAACACGCTTCTTCTGCTACTTGGCTCGCTCCTGTCCACAAGTTCTGAAGACGTTCCCCGACTTCGTCAATCGTCTCATGTTTGAGGTTTATACAGAAACAGAAATTTTTTCCGTTAAAAAGCGATTTCAGATCAGAATCTTCAACGATTTGGGCATAACGGATCGTCTCGCTGCTTTTGACCATTTCGGATGTCTATGCTACTCTGTTGAAGCGAAAGAAATGTTGGAAGACATGTTCAAAAGTTAGAAAAATATTATAATCCAGCTTTGAGTTTTCATTATAGATACAAACACTCTTGATTCGACTCTTGCTGCCGCCGGAGCTGCTTTCGCGATGGGGTCAATTGAGATGAAACGCTGCACTATTCAGGCCATCACTCTTATTTTCGAAAATGGTTTGGAAGTTTGCTCATAGCTGTTACTAGATGTTAATTTCAGCCACCGATGCTATGGCTTCTTCATGGTACGGACTAATGGGTGACAAAGCACTAACACAAGTGGCTCTTGATAACGTCAAGAAACCGTTCCCCGAGTTAAAAAACTGCATCTATGATTTTTGGCAGCAGGTATTCAAGTATCCAACTCTTGTTCAGAAATTCATTGCATTCCCTGGGTGAGAATTCGAAAATAACAAGAAAACAAGTTTATAATTGCAGATTCATCAACTGGTCACTTGACGAAAAATCCGAAAATGCTCCGGAATACGAAATGCGTAAACGTCAAGTAATTCGACGAGTGATCGATTTATCGGAAAAGGAATCGAATATATTGAATGCGGATGCTGAACTCATTGGGCGACTCAAGAAGTACCTCCAGCCATCTGCAGCTCCTGCACCGCGTATAGAAGAAATGGCTCTATAAGCTCTTGCATATTATTTATTCGTTCCTCGTCTCACAATAGAAGTCTCTCAGATGCGCATGTTATTGCATGTATCCTTTTCAATGCTCTTCTCAACTATGTTCTGGTTTTGAAATGTCATTCAGTTCAATAAATATTTTAAATCGATTTCAAAAAATATAAGACAATCATTTGTGTTGATGCTTCATTCCCGTTCGCAAGTTGAATGGTTTTATTTACCCAAACTTAGTCTTGGACTTTTCCCAACGATCGAGTATTACAACTTTTACTTTTTTGTATAATTTAGAGAAGTTGAAATCACATAAGGGGTGACCCTTATGTGGTTTTTTTCGATCAAAAAATTTTTTTCGAGTTTTTAAAAATATTTTTCGAACAGACAAACAATCCAAAAAGCACAAAAAATATAGAAAATTGTATTAAGAGCTCAAAATTCGGTCCAAAATGACAATATTTTTGCTACCGGGCCTTCCGGGGCGGGCCCAGGCCTTGAAATTTTCCTCAGGCCCGGGCTTTGGCGGGCGGGGAAAAAAAACGCTGCAAAACCAGTGGTATTCGGAACGGAATTCGGAATCCCGAAAACTCCAAATGGCGCGTCCAAAGTGCCCAAATCTGGGATTTCTGGACCCAGAAAGCAGTCCAAAGTGACGCCCAGATTCCCAAGATTTCCAATTGGGCAAAATTTGAACCAGTGCGACAATTTAATGTTACATTGCATCAAAATATGCAGAAAAGCGTGTAGATTCACATAAAAACAACGCAAAAATGCAATTTTGTGCAATTTCGTGAGGTTTTTTGATTATAAAAAAGTTTTATCAGACGAATCAAAAATTCGTCCATACAAAATGAAGAGTGAATCATTGCGGTTCTTTTGAGCTATAGAACTCCTAGAAATGTCAAAAACTGAAAGAGGAGTTCCATTTTTTCTGTAAGAAACTTTCAAAAACCACCATTTATGAAATTTTTTCTTCCGGAAAAGGACCATACAGGATTCTATAAACACTAATTAATTTGTAAAGATTCATTTGAATCATCTAGAATTTTTACGAAATGAGATAAAAAATTCTGAAATTATGGTTTTAGACATGCAATTGTGATCGCTCCAAATTTTTTTCTGCAGATCAAAACGCGACATTGGACTGCTTTCTGGGCCCAGAAATCCCAGATTTGGGAACTTTGGATGTGCCAAAACGGAATATTCCCGAGTTCCTTTATTTACAGTTCCTTATGGATTACTGTATGTCGAAGACGCACACGAAATTTTCTCTTGTGGGTCTCGAGCGGAATTGTTTAGTATTTTTAAAAATGTTTTTGGAATCTTTCTGTCAATTTTCACCTATTTTTCGCGCAGAAGCTTTTATGGAAAAGTGGAATTTCTAATTTTAACTTTAAATGTTTTTTTTCTATGTTTTGAAAATGGAATTTGAGTAATTTCCGAAAACAATTTACACATTTTCTGGATTTACAGATCTTAGAAAATGTATGACTCCGTATTTGACAACTACAATCTTAATGTTGCTTTATTCATTTGCATTTACGTGAACTAGCAGAAATTACTTTTTCAATGAAAAAAAAACTCAAGTGTTATTGAGTTTGCAAACTGCCATTCCCAATATAGTCGATCCTTGCAGTTCACAATGAATGATGTGCCATTATACTGCATGAATCAGCGACCATTGATGCGAAAAAAACCAAAAACGTACATAAGGCAAGAAGATCCCACCAGCACTCGTCAAACTGAATTAGTATGTTCACACAGAATTAGGAAATATCAATCCTTTTTTATTCCAGCTTATTCTTCAAGCCCAAACCATTCTCGAGGCATCAACTCAAGATGGAGTTCTGAGATATGAGGATTTTTCTACGAAATTCAGCAAAGCGGTGAAAAAAAACTTCGAGGTGAATATTGATGATAAAAACCTGTATTTTTTAAAAATTAGTTCAGGTGGAATTTGATCGAATTCACACACTATATGGATGGTCCTTGGCGGATATAGTCGGAAGAATGACATTCAGAAAGCACATATGTTCCATAAATGAAGGTTGAGATTATGATGATTAGTCAACACAATTTTTGAAAAATGTTATATTTCAGATGAAAAAGGACTGTGTTTTGAGTTCACTCTCATCCAGCAATTGGCGACTACGTCATCATCTTCCGAACTGTCGAAACAAGTTGATCATTCGCTAAGAGACATTTCTACTTCAGCAGAAGTTAATCCCGTGGTTTGTAAAGGCTTTCTGGCAAATGCAGGAACCTCGTTCGAGAGTACTCGACTCTCAAAAGTAGAATAATATCACTAGTGAAGATAAAAATTTTCATTCGAATCTTTCAGAAAACCCCGGCCGAATACTCTATGAAGATGATGTCGTGGCCGTGGTTGAGCGAAATGAAGCGGACCGAACGTCGTGATTTGTTGCGAAAATTCTTCGAAAGCGCTGAAAACATCACTCAGAATGACATCCATGTTCAAAGGTGAGTTCATATTACTAACAAGATTAGGTTCGAAATCAAAAGGCACCGTATGTAGGGAAGTTAAAAATATCAATCATGCCTTATGAGTTGTATGTTTCAGAGAAGCAAAAAACCTAGGGACAGACCTGTGGAAAGCATCAATTCCAAACTTCCCACACGTGATGTGGCTTCTTCACGAGTTATCAAAGAGAAAGCCGAACGGGTTCAAATTCCCCATGTTTGAATCAGAGATCAATGTACTTCTTGAGTTTTTTTTCTAATGTATACCAACGTAGTGGCTTTCAGAATGTCATTCCAAACAGTTGGAAATTGATGTGGGAAGATCTGTCATGCGAGGATCTCATTCCGGAGCCTTCTACCTTAATTCTGCTTGATCTTATCATTCCGTCGGAATTAAATGACCCTCAGATAGTAAGCATGTCGGAACAATATATATTCATTAAAATTTAATTGGTAGGTGGAAGTGACTGAACTGGTTAACTTTATCCGGTTCCACGAAATTCGAGATAATGAGCTGTCGTTGATTTACCACTTCGTCGATTCTGCTCCTTCGTCAAAAAGTGCTTTGGAGGTTCACAAAGTAGGATTCAGTGACAAGTTCTCACAAGGGAACCATGTTTAGCCTTCATCTCAGAATTTTTTCTAAATTTGCTCATTTATAGTTTCAAATACGGGCTTTCTTGTGGTGCATTCGGTTTTCTGCACAAATATCTAGAAGCCGAGAAAAGTCCATCTGAAAATATGCTGTTTTTTTGGTCTCCTCCTTCCCTTCCACTTTCCCCCCTTACCTCTAAACATTCTCCACTGTGGAAGAAACGAGCAACAGTGGCCGAGTGGATAGGGGGGACCACAGGTCCTGGGCGCGCATACGCATAATGGATGGGCGACGGAGGACTCGCCGATGAATTGGGTACAGGGAAAGGACGCCGGTATGGGACATATATGGGGCATATGGGGCACACCGCCGCCGCAAAGCATCTCCTCGCCTGGCTTGCTGGCACTCGATGAAATGAACTAAAACGTTGGTTGGGGGTTCCTAGAAGTATCAGTTAAGTTCTATTGTGATGTGATTTTGTTCAGGTCTTCCGATTTCATACTTTTCCTTTATTATTCCATATTCTTTTATATTTCGAACGACATATTACTGATTTTTTGAAACTCAATGTTTTGGTTTTGAAAAAGACTTATAGCAGTTTCCATTTAAATTTGATATGCAATCAAAAACAGAAGAAAATCGGAAAAAATTCGCTAAAAATTGTTTTTTTTTTCATTTGTTCAAAAAATTTCTCACTTTCACTTTTTTTGAAATTGCATGAAAAATTGAAAATTTTTATAATTTACACTTTGTAATTATTGTATACTTACCAACTCACCTTTTACTCCACCTGAAAATACGATTTTTACAATAATTACAAAGTGATATCTAAAAATCTCAATATCACCTATTTTGGCGAAAAACATAGCAATTGACGAGTGAAAGACATGTTTCTGCAAGAATTCAGCGATTTTTTAGTCTGCCATAACTCTTTTTCACAAAAAACATCGAAAGAATAATCGAAAAACCAGAAATGTAGGCTCGAATTGACGAAAAATTGACAAAGTTGCCGGTGTGGATTTACGGTAAAAAAAGCGCGCATCAGGGATTTCGAAGTGTTGTAGTCGGCCTACCGTATCAGACCCATATCGCACACATCGCCCACCCACCTAGAATCCATCTAGGATACGCGCGCATTCGGAACACTCGATTCAGCCTCTTCCGCATCGCACACATATGAGACTCATCGCAGCTCGTTGTTCGCGATATGTGTCAAACGGACTTCTAGAGGATCGCATATAGATCGGGTCCTTTATGTGCATCATCGCCCAGGACCTGTGACGAATAGTAATCACAAGTTTGGGGTTCGATTCCGTCACTGTCCATTTTCTTTTTTCTTTTTTTTCTTTGATGTTGGAGGAATGCTTTGAACTTTTCGAAAATCAAAACTATGTTTGCTCTATTATTTCAGTAGGAAAAAAGCTCGAAAAAGATAATTTCTGAAAAATTCTTGAAGCACTGCTGAAAAGCCTTATCTACTCAAAATGTCAGTCGAAATTCCCCTATTTGATCATATTGGTTGCGGAACTGTTATAAATCAGTCAAGAAGTATGTAAATATATGTTTTCACAATATTTGAGTGCTATTGGGTGATTTTCGAAGGACTACGATTCATTGGAGATTTGGAAGAAATCACTTATTTCGGATTTCAAAACGGTTATAGGCTACAGAATCTTGCGAAAAGACTCATTTTATCATTTTTATGCGTTTAGAATTCATTTTAGCACATTTAAAAATTTTTCGAAAAATTGAAAATTTTGCAAAGGTACCCATGGCAAAAATTTTCAATAAAAATTTTTTTTGAAAAAAGAGGAAACTTTGTCAGATTGTAGAGAAACCTTTAAAACTGCGATTGACACTCAAACAATGCCAAAAAACTCACATTAACCCTTTCAAAAACTCACTCCAACAGTGAGAAATTAGTACTGAAATCACTTAAACAGCCTATAACTCGACTTATAGAAATTTGTGCAGAAAACCGAATACACCACGAGAAATCCCGTATTTGAAACTCTAAATGAGCAAATTTAGAAAAAATTCTGAGATGAAGGCTAAGCATGGTTCCCTTATCAGTAAAAATGTACATTTTCAGTTTCTCTGTGAAACGTGCTCCGGATGGGAAGACGAATACAATGATGCATCTGGCTTGCTGCGTGTTGAAGCCGTTTTCCAAGGAAATAAGAAGGTGATATTCGTCCATTTTATAAAGACCACTTCTAAGCAAAAAACTCAGATGTTCCACGATGAAAACGGCTCGTACACTACCAAACAACACCATAACAAAATCGCTGTACCTATGTGTTTCCTTCCCATCACCAATCGCTACAATAATGGAAATCGTTTTGCCGACGTTTAGTTTTATCCTCTTTTAAAACTCTATATCTCATTTAACTCGACTAAAATAATATTACATTTACATAATGAATTATAATCATGAACGTTTCACGATTTGAAAATGTTGACTACTTTATTGAGATATCTGTGGTTTTTTCGTTGAATCAATGATCCAATCGGCGAAATCCGATGTTGCTTTCTCGATGGGCAAAGTGATGAAGCATAGCGTTTCGGCTGGATGCAGAGAGCGAACTCGCTGGAAAAAAAAACAAAATGGTTTTATGTGTTCAATTCTATAATATATTCACACCCCACACATATCTACTGTTCCAACTTCCACAATTTTATTCTGATAGTTTTCAGACACAAGTTTACCTTGGATAGCTCTTCAACGTTACTTGACACAGTTTTCATAACCACCACATGTTCCTGATCTTCTTCTACTTTCCCTTTCCACATGTATCTGGAGAGGGTTTTCAGGAAAATTGCAATTTCAATTGATGTTTATACATACATGCTTGTGACTCCTGGAATAACATTGGCACACGCTACAAGTGATTCAGCAACTGTAGTTCTGCAATTGTCAACTTTTGAATTCATGTGCTTCTTTTTGTTTCAGGAGATAACCTTGCTAGCTTCATTGCAACTTCTTTACTTGGCGCGGTGACGTAAACCAAAACCATCTTTACAGCAGGAATTGACATTTCTTACTGATTGTCGAGTTTTTCTGCAGAAAAATCTGACACTCCACCGATTCCGAGGAAGGG
>NC_013490.2:7004203-7061583 GCF_000004555.2 Caenorhabditis briggsae
CTCGGTACCGGTTCCTCGGAGACAACCCCTTCCTCGGAATCGGTGGAGTCTCAAAAATCTAGATGTGGCAAAGCCTTATGTCATACAAAGTGTACAAAGCTACGAAAACGCAAAAAACTCGGGAGAAATGCACAGCTTCGGCATATGGGGTTATTCATGACATAAAAATTTGTTTTATTTTCGGTTTTCAAACCTATTCATTCATGCGAAAAATGTCCTTCATTTGTTTGAAGAACAAGCAAAAAAAGCCGCACAGTTCACCTGCGGCACTGAAGTTGAAACTCCGCCCCGATTTCCTCGGAATCGGCTCCTCGGAGACAACCCTTTCTCGGAATTGGTGGAGTGTCAAAAAAGCAAATCATGAATAAAAATCTTCACATTCGCGTGGAAGTGTTTGCGGACCCATCAAAGCGCGCGCGCCAAATTTTGTTCGAATTCTCTGGCGCTGGACCTCCATCAATTCTTCCTTCAATTTCCGACATTGCACGCCTCTGAGACAATCTCCCGGAAAAAGTTGTTTTTAATGAAAGAATTCAGAGGAAATTAAGCTTAATTTCGACTGAAAATATTGAAAAACATTATGTCGCAGCTTGCAAAAGGCCTCTTCAGTTTGCTCGTCGATAAATACTACTTTTTTCTCAAAACTATCCGCTTCCTGAAACGTTTAACAGTTTGAAGAACTCTATATTATCATTGTAACAACGAGCCTATAAGAAACGGAATTATTGCTCTCACTATCAGAAAGAACTTGCGTTCGCAGAATTGTATAACTGTCTAATTTCTCTTTTTTAAACTTCTTCGACGAAGAAATGAAGAGTTTCATAATCACATTGTTTTTCAGCTAACATGCCTCCTAAGAAATCCACCGAGCCTCCACCCCAGTCAGATGAATCGGCATCAGATTTCGAAGACGAGCCTGAGAGAAAAAAACAGAAAAAGACGAAAAAGACAACATCCCAAAAAAGGGGGAACGCTCAGAAAGAAGGGACACCAGACCAGGAGGCAGAGCTTAAGGTGATTAGTGGGAATCAGGATCATTGTGAAACTTTTCGGTTCTGTTATAGATGTTTTCCCGTTTTCCAGAAAGCTGCTGATCAAATCTTCGACGGCAGTGATGGAGAAGACGACGATACAGACCTATTCGCTCTGGTAGAGAAATGAGTGTGATAAAAATGAACAAATGAATCGCATATTTCAGACCATCCCACCCAAACCCGACTTTCTCATAAAAACAACAAAGAAAGATCGTTTGATGATCATGAACGTTGAAGTTAACAATTTCAAGAGTTATTATGGCAAAGCATCAATTGGACCGTTTCATAAAAGTTTCACCTCAATTATTGGACCAAACGGTTCAGGAAAATCGAATCTTATCGATTCTCTCCTTTTCGTTTTCGGATTTCGGGCATCGAAAATTCGTTCAGCAAAAGTGGCTAACCTGATTCATAAAAGTAACGGGCGCAACCCTGATTCGTGCACTGTCACGATTCATTTTCAACGAATTAATGATGTGGTAAGTAAAGGGAAAGTGAATTTCCGGAAAATTCCTCATTTTAGCCTGGCCATTACGAAATCGTGAAAGATTCCGGATTTCAAATCTCACGAACCGCCTACAAAAACAGTTCAAGTTCATATGCAATTAATGGTAGAGCTGCTTCAAGAGCTGATGTAGAAGCTCACCTTCGCCAAGCTGATATCGATATCGAACACAATCGGTTTTTGATTCTTCAGGTAACATTACTTTCTACTGGACCTTGTGACATTTTCAAATAATTTTCAGGGCGAAGTTGAGCAAATTGCCATGATGAAACCTGTGAAACAAACGAAGAGCGAGACTGGAATGGTGGAGTACCTAGAAGACATTGTCGGATCAAATCGTCTCGAGCCTTTTGTGAAGCGCTTTCAACGAAGAGTCAACAGAATTAACTGTGATCTGACTCAACAACGAATCACTCGTGATCATGCGAGAAACAGTAAAATTGCTATGGAAGGACAAGTTAGGGCTGCTATTGAGTTCTTGAAAAAAGAAAATGAGGCAACACTTATCGAAATGAAACTGGACCAAAGAAGAAGGTTGGGAACTTTGTGTTTCCTATTTTGAAGTTAATTCAATTTTTACAGAAAGTTATATTTGGACAAAGTCGCGCCCAAGCAAGCTGAGCTTGATAAAAAGGAAGAAGAACTGAATTCAGTCGCCGAGAAAATTGCCTCAAACAAAACTGAAGCAACAATTATGGAAGATGAGGAGAAAAAGATGAAGAAAGAAGGGTCGAAGATTGATAAGGAAATAGATCGGTTGACAAAGGATTATGATGATTTGACAGCAGAAGAGAAGCGAAGAAAGGAAACCATTAAAAGATATGAAACTGATCTCTCAAAAACTGAAGCAGAACTAGAGAAGGAGGAGAAGAAGAAACAGACTCTCATCGCTGTACCAGAGAAAGCGGAAAAGAAGATTAAAAAATGGAAGGAAGAGTTGGAACAGTTGAAGGAGATTGAGAAAACAGCTAACGAGGAAGCATCGAAAAATCTCGATGAGTTTGAAAAACGCACTGACAAGCTGAAAGAAGATCAAAAGCGGATTCAAGAAACCTGGAACGAGTGTAACACTGAGGCAATCAACGTTCGCCGTGAGGCAACTCTGGCAAGGTCTGATTTCGAGGATATGAAAACCGCGGCTACGTCTGGATCAAGAAAACTCGAAAAGTTGAAGGAACAACTGCAAGCTTCTGAAGAAAAGTACAATGAAGATAAAGCAGAGTTGGAAAAACTGAAGCCAGCAGTTGGAACATTAAGAGAAAGAAAGAATGATCTAGAAACGAAACTCCCAGGAGTCCGCAACGATTATAGACAAACGAATGTCAAAGTCAGTGCTTCATTTTCCTAGTTCTTTCAAGATGTCCTTTTTTCAGATCTCACAAATCAACTCTCAACTCGAAGGCATTCGTCAACAGAATGCTGCGTCTGTCGGATCCAGCCAAGTTATGAAAGCCATTGCGAGAGAAAGAGAGGCAGGCCGACTTAAAAGTTTTGTTGGTCGAGTTGGTGAACTTGCTTTCATTGATAAGAAGTACGAGGCTGCCATTTGCACTAACTATGGTGCTGTTTTGAAACAATTAGTTTGCCGTGACGAATCCGACAGTGCCAGAATCATCGATATTGCGAATTCGGTTTGTACATTTTTAACTTGTTCAGCGTTTCCAGTTTTATCATTTTTTTTATACAGTCGAACACCACACTTCCCTATTGTAAAAATTTTTAGAAAACTAAAACTTCTAAAATTTTTTAGTTTTCGAATTAGATTTAGGTCGCATTTTGAAAAAAAGGCCCAAACATTACAAATCACATCCGGAAGCTTCTTCTTGTTTTCCAGCTTAAATAGACAAAAACGTTTTTCAAACCAATGTTTCCCCATCGTTATTCGAATGATGAAGTTCAAATGCCGACTGTAAGTAAAATGAATTTCAGGAGAAACTCGGACGTCAATACGTTGTATCTTTGGATCGCTACAAGTTTTGTGATATGAATCTTCTAACACCAGTGCCTCCAGGAACTAACCCTGGTCCCCGTCTCATTGACCTGATTGAATGCGACAACCCAGAAATCAAGGCGATCATTTTCAAAGAAATTCGTGACGTCCTCGTTGCCAAGGATACCAAAGAGGCTATCGAAATGAACAAAACATCCGGAAAGGCCGTCTGCACACTTCAAGGGTCTTTGGTTTCTGTCACAGGAAATATCACGGGAGGAGGAAGTCCGAGATATGGAGATATCGAGACGGATAAAAGCAAAAAGCCGAAGCAAGTAACTCCACAAGACAAAGACTTGGAGAAAAAACTAACCGAAGAAGTAACACAGCTGAAACAAAAATCGGATAGTTTGAGGCAAGAAGAACAGAAGGTGAATTTTATACATCATTTCATTCATTAGTTGTGTATTTCAGCTTGATAGCGAATTGACTCGAATTCGGCACGAAGTTGCTCAATCAAGTAAAAGATTAGACACTCTGACTGGATCGGTCGACGCGGAGGGAACAACTGTAGAAAATCTCAAAAAAGCTATTCAAGCTCAGGAAAAGGAGGTGACGAAAGTGAAAGTAGATGAGAAGGACATCGAGACAAAACAAAAAGTGGTAGAGGAGGTGGAAAAAAGTAAGTAAAACCAAAATAGCCGATCAAAATGTAAAATTTCAGAAAGTAACGAGCTCAAAGAGAAATCTGCCGGATATAAAGAGCAACAAGCCCAAATTCAGTCTAAGCTCGACGACATTTTCAAGGAGCTCGTTGGTTGTCATCGAGATGAGGCCAAAGACGCTTCGCAAAAATGCCAAAAAATTGAGAAGGATACGGCCAAAGAGCAAGCGAGTGTGGCGAATTCTGCAAGAAACATTGCAAAATGCGATGAAAATATTGCTAGATTAACAAAAGATAAGGAAAAGAAGACTCGAATGTGTGATGAGTTGAAAGAGAAAGCGATAGACGAGGAAGGTTTGGCCACAAAGAAATCAGATATTGATGAATTAAGCAAGAAGAGAAAGGAATGGGAGGAGAAGTACAATGAGTTGACAAAGAAGCAGTCGGCATTGTCAGAAGATGAAACGAAATTGAGTCTTGAATTGAAGGTACTGGAAGAAGCAATGAAAGAGCTGAAAGACTCTTTGGCAGGTTATGCAGCCAAAACCAACGAAATCGAAAAAAGAGTAAGTGAATGCATAGCTTTATGAAATTCCACCTTATTTTTCAGTTATCCGGTCTTCAAATCAATCGTATTCCACGATTCCAATTTCTTATTGAATCTAGTAGACCAGAAGATCTCACGATGCAAGTAGATGATTTACCTGTCGATGAGAATCAGAGTCCCGAAGAAGCTGAAAGACATAGGAAACACATTGCTTCAGCTATCAGTGATCGCGCCTATGCTCTGGAATATGGACTTAGGCGGAAGGGAGAGGAAGATACGGAAGAATACGAAAACGTTGACGTTGACACGAAGATTCCAGTTGAGTTGCTAGCGCCGGAACAAGTGGATGAAATCACAGACCACGACGCAAAACAATTGCAACATAATCTGCAACAGTGTAAACTAGCTCTTGAAACAGCGAAGCAAAATGTGGACTTATCTTGTATTGCCACTTATGTGATCAAAGTGAACCAATTTAATGAAGAAGTTGTGAAGCTTGCCGAAGTGAATGCGAATTTTAGACGACACAACGAGAGACTTCAAAAGCTCAAAAAAGATCGGCTTGAAGAGTTCCATGTAAGTTGCATTGGAATAAAAACTAATGAGAAATATTTTTCTTATAGTCGGCGTTCGAATTCATCGGAAAACATTTGGTAGCTGTTTACAAAATGTTGACTGACGGTGGAGATGCCAAATTGGAATATATCGATAAAGACGATCCGTTCAAAGAGGGAATCAGTTTTATGTTCGTTCGGATTTCATTATTTTTTATTTTGATTTCATCTTTTCTTCTAGGGTTCGTCCTGCCAAAAAAGCTTGGAAACAGATTCAGTACCTCTCAGGAGGAGAGAAGACTCTTTCTTCACTGGCTCTCATTTTCGCTTTGCACATGTTCAGGTACATGAAGAATTTTATCCTGATGTGAAAAATTCGATTTCAGACCAACTCCTTTCTATGTAATGGACGAAATTGATGCTGCGCTTGACTATCGCAACGTATCCATCATTGCTCAGTACGTTCGCCAGAAGACGGAAAATGCCCAGTTCATCATTATTTCCCTGAGAAATAACATGTTCGAGTTAGCGAACCGTCTTGTCGGAATTTACAAAGTGGATGGATGTACTAAAAACGTCGCCATTGATCCACAAAGCGTTTGTGAGCTGGCGAAAAGTATCTCGGCAAGTTTGGGGCAAATAACATGTACACTCCCCGAGGAAGTCACCGAGCGTTTCAACGAAACCGTCAGCCGACAACACAAGGAGATCACTGCGCAAGAGAAGCAATATGTTAATTTCCCATCATCGAATGAAATTTCCAAGGCTGAAAAAATTGTGAGCGTAGAGGGACGAGTGAGAAAGGAAATGAACCATACGACTCGGGAAACACCAGAACCTTCTACATCTCAATCGAGGACAACGGCAGAGGACAATGCAACAGAACGGGCTGTTTCTACTAGACCAGGGTCTCGTGCTATTCGTAAGTTTTACGCATTAAGTTGTGCATTTATGAATGCATTGAAATCTCAGATATGAAAATTCCGAATCCTCGTCTTGTCGAGCGTTCGTCTTCCGCGTCCACTCGAAGTCCGAAAAGAGAAAGAAACACCGGACCAGATGGGGTAACATTTCTGATTAACTTCATTTTCAAAAGTATATTTCAGGCATCTCCGCCTACCAAAAAGTCTAACACTACCAACTCATCTCCAAAAACATTGTCTCCAAAAACAACGGGTCCATCCAATGATAACAAGCCGGTCGATGATGACGAATACGACTTTGAAGACTAGAAGCTTCTGTTTTACCAATTTTCATGGCCTTTCTTACTTTTTACAAAACGGGTTCAGCCTCATTTCTAATTCTCCTGATGAAATTTCAAAGAATTGATACTCATACCAGTTACTTTGACACCTCACAATCTCTGCCAATATGTTAAATTTTTTTTTCATTGACATTTTTTGTCTTTGCCTTAAAGTGGTTTTTTTAATCTTCATCTGGTTATTATGATTAAATATGGATATTTCCATTGCCTTAAATTGTTTTATAGGACCTCTAACTGAAAAAAATCGATGGAATACTGTAACTTTGTTTTTTCTTTTTTTTTAATTCTGGTTGACACCCGAATGTTTATTTTCATTTTTTTCTGTGGGTTTTCATTTTATCATAATTGTTTTCAGGCATGTCCTCTACTTCTTCCCATACCGTTCTCCTCATTCAGACGTCTTCACGTCTCGATTCTCGCACCTGGGGCGACTACGAGAGTGTCACAGACGCACTGGATGCTATTTGTAACATGTTCGAAGAGTTCCTATCAAAAAAATCTGCCTGCCCAGTCACCTACGATGCTCTCAAGTCTACGAGTTCCTTGATAAGCTTTCCGATATTTCAATGATGATCTTCAACCGTGTAAGTTACACAAAAACTACGCTAAATAGCAGCGTTTCTGTTCACACTTGAATTGTGAATTTTTTTCCTTCAGGAAACCGGGCAGTACATCGGTCGCACTCGTGCGTGGATCAAGCAGCAAGTTTACGAGATGATGCGTGGACGGTGTCAGCATCCGGAAGGAGGAGAAAAGGTCATTGTCGGATATTGATGTCGTTGAACGTGGCAATTCAACTTTTTACTGATTGCTCATGCCGGTTCAGATGTCTTTGAGTATATATTGGTCTCTTTATATCATTATTTTCATTCTATTTCAATTTGCGAATTGAATAAACCTTTACATCTTCCTACCGCATTGACTATTTGGATTTTTGCCCCTTCAGAAAATGTACTGAATCAAAGTACCCCGAGCACGGTGATCTACAGAAAAAAAGTTTGGCGCGATCACAATTGCAGGCCTAGAACCATAATTTCAGAATTTTTTATCTGATTTTGTGGAGATTGATTATGCACCTCGAAGCGGCAAGCCTAAATAGCGCATACTCGGTGGAGACGCAGAGAAATTTTTTGTTCGACTGTCTGCGTCTCCACTCCAATTTTTTCGCACAACAATAATATAGAATCCTTTATGGTCCTTTTCCGGAAGAAAGAATTTCAAAAATGGTCATTTTGAAAGTTTTTTCAAAAAAAAACAACGTATCTCCTCTTTCAGTTTTTGGCATTTCTAGGAGTTCTATAGCTCAAAAGAACCGCAATAATTTATTCTTCGTTTTGTATGGATGAATTTTTGATTCGTCTGATAAAACTTTTTTATAATCACAAAACAACGCAAAAATGCGATTTTGTGCAATTTCGTGCGGTTTTTTGATTATAAAAAAGTTTTATCAGACAATCAGACGAATCACAAAATTCATCCATACACAATGAAGAATAAATTATTCCGGTTCTTTTGAGCTATAGAACTCCTAGAAATGTCAAAAACTGAAATAGGAGATACATTTTTTCTGTAAAAAATTTTCAAAAATGACCATTTTTGAAACTTTTTCTTCCGGAAAAGGACCATACAATTCGGAAATGTTCTGTTTGCAATTCGGAAATGTTCTGTGGGAGACCGTGCCGTGAACAAGTTGTTCCTCACCCCGGAGAATGAACCAGGCTTGCTCGGAGTCGGAAAACGGATAATCCGATTTTTTTCGGAAAAAATTTTCCGACGGAATTCCGAATTTTCCGAATTCTGTTTTCCGAAAAAAATTTCCGATTTTTTCTGAAGAAAAAGTTTTATGGAAAATGGCACTTAACTTTGGAGGCACAAAGATTAGGGGGTACAAAAAGTGTGATTTGGGGGTACAAAACCAAGGCGGCTCAATGATTTGGGGGCACAAATTCTTAGGGGGTACAACCTGGTTTGATTATGGGGTACATAGTTATTTCCCCGGGTAAAAATGAGAGATGCTTAAGGGGCACAAATTTTCGCTTAGGGGCACAATTACTGGCTCTGATCCAGTTGAAATAACCTATATAAATATATATCTTATAAGAAATTGAGGGAAAATGCCTGATAAGAAAATAAGAGTTCAATGTCTTAATTACATAATTTAAATGTGACTTCAGGAAAAAATTCGGGTATCCGATTTTCCGGTTAGGGTTTTCCGAGCAAGCCTGGTATGGACCCAAAAATGTTAGCAAATCAATTCAATTGAGACTCTGAGAATGAGGAAACTCTAGCACATGAGCAGGAAGTGGAATTTTAAACTAAGAGTCGGACGACGGAAGTTAATGAATGCCTCGGAACTCCTGAAATCTCTGAAACACACCCAAGCGGTAGTTGCCTCCTTCTGTAGCCACACTGGGACTTCCAAAGCGTTTGAGAATCAAATCATCTAGCTAACCCCGCCATTTTCGAATAGTTGCAACTAATGTGCAAAAAATCGCAGTGTGTCGGCGACTGAATACGAACGAATTCATGTTTTAAGGCAACGTTTATTCAGATACAAAATAAGAATTACACATTAGAGAGAGTGAAGATCATTTAACAGAGATGTATGAAATTTTAAAAAATGATACATGCAGTGATGCAATATTATTGTTGTCCGAAAAAATTGGAGTTAGAGAGTATTTTTTGCAGTCTGAATACGATATGCACCTCGAAGCGGTAATAGCACATTCTCGGTGGAGACGCAGAGAAATTTTTTGTTCGACTGTCTGCGTCTCGACTCCAATTTTTTCGCACAACAATAATATAAAATTCTTTATGGTCCTTTTCCGGAAGAAAGAATTTCAAAAATGGTCATTTTGAAATTTTTCAGAAAAAATCGTATCTCCTCTTTCAGTTTTTGACATTTCTAGGAGTTCTATAGCTCAAAAGAACCGCAATAATTTATTCTTCGTTTTGTATGGATGATTGCGGACATTTCTGCTTCAAATGATATAATTTTCATCTAATGTGTTTTCCAGGCCATTTTAACATGGTGGCCTAACTTTTATAAGTTGAGTTTTCTAGGCCACAATGGTAAATGGCCTAGAATTCACACCGGGATCATGATAGACAATTTCTAGGTCGTAAACTTTAGTGACCTAGAAAATTCAACTTGCAACAGTTAGGTCATCATAAAGTTAGGCCAGTGTCGTGTCGACTCTGTGTCGACTCGTTTCGATTCAATTTTTCAGTCATTTTTTCTTCTAATCGACACGAGTCTCTGTCGACACGTTACTCTAATAATGAGGTGATATTGTCGAATTGAAAGTGAACTGGTACCTTTTTTGTTTTTTTTTTTTGGGATTTACGAGACTCCGTCCCGAAACCGATACTGTATACAGCGAAATTTATTTCTGTGCAGTTAGTAGGATTTTCCCAAAATCTCAAGTATCAGTTTTTTTTTAAACTCGACATTATGTTAGCTTCAATCGGGACTTATATTCAAAGCTTGATGGGACCGTTTTAAACAAAGTTTGAGCTTATACACTGAAGTTGAAATTAATCAGCAATTTGCCAGTCTTGCCGACAGAGCGGGCATTGAGCTCTTGGTTGATTTGATGGAGCAGCAATCCATTTTTCAATGCAATGACGATGAAACGCATGTCTACAGGTTCCAACAACGAGCGGGCAATCATCTCCTGGGAATTTGCACATATTGCATGCTGATTCGAACTCCATTCGACAAATTCCACACGTATCCTCTCCTCCCTGCAGCCACTTCCATTCACCACAGACCTATTTAATAAAGAGAATGAAAACTGGTTTGTGATAGTCACTCACATGTAGCTTCTTGACAGCGATCTTCAAACGCGTATTCGATTCCAATGGTATTCCTACCAATGGTTTCCGTTCTCGGACCTGAATATGAATGTTCTCTATTCTCTATTACAAAAACTCAATACCACTTTCTGTTCGGGACTGTTATTTTCATCGGACATGTTTTGTTGAGTTTCGCTTTCATCAGATGTACCACTACCAATCTCTGGCTCCATTCTGAATAAATTATTTTGTAAAACATTGTTTTTAAATCATAGCCATGATTCTGGTACAAGCGAGGACGATACCTCCTGTTAAAAATGACAGTAATAGAAGAAAAAAGCAACACTTTATGAAAACGAAAACGATGCTACTATTACAATCGATGTATATGTTGCCTCCGAAAATCAATCAGCGACAATAGACACGTAAGAAGAGATTCTTGTTAGACGGCAATACCCTTGAGCTGTTGGATGGCGTTTTGGAGGAATTTTTCTTGGAAATCCTTTTGCGAAACTTGCTTTTCGACACTCTCGTTGATGAGTTTCAGGAGCTGGTCGCGTTCAAATCTAGCTTTAGTTTCCTCAGTTTCCTTCAAGTAATCGATGCGACGCTTGATTTCGCCAGAAATATTTTGGACGTTTTTTCTGAAAATGATTTTTCTAGTTCGTAAAAACAAATACAGAACTCTCTGAATCACAGCCACTTCGTATTGTTCAATTTCACCTACCTATAAGCGGCTTCCAGCTGTAATTGCATGGATTCCTTGAATGAAGTTGGCAAACTTTCTTTAAGCGCATTCAATGATTCAGTTTGCTGTGCTGAAGTCTTGCGGAATTCGACGGCTTCTTTGAGATCTTCTTGAATGAGTCCTTTGAAGAATCCAACACGATCTTGATAATCCTTGTACAACCCAGCATCAATTTTATCTGTAAATATATGGTTTCCTGAAAACTCGAATTCTTAACATACACCCGGCTGTTCTGGATACGAGGAGGTAGAAAAGAATCCATCCAACAGTCATGTGACCTTGCTCTTCGAACACCCACAACTCCTTGTTGACAAGGAAAGCGAACAATCCTCCGAAGAAAAGGTATGGTCCAGAAGTTCCAGTAACCTTTTGGAATGCAGTGAACCAAGAATCAGGCATCATCAGAAGACGAGTTTTTGGAGGGTACATTGGTCGCGACGGGTACGGATAGTTGGTCAAATCACGATCTGGATGCTCTTTGAAATCCTTCGGAACAGCGGGGAGCAATTCAGGAGCCGACCATTCCTTATTGCAAGCGTCAAACATTGACTTTGGTGCTTCAGTCTCTGTTGGCAGAGGAACTCCTGCAATAATTATTGTGTTCGTAATGATAATCTATGATAACAAACCTTTGAACCGGTAGGAAATCTTCTCGAAAAAGCCAATGCTGTTATCCGACGAATGAGCCGTGACTTCTGCAATGCTATCAAAATTAAAGATTTGATAAGTAAAACTAACGTCCTGCACTAGCGACTCCCCGAGTGACCACTACAATGCGAGAACATAGTTGTGGGGAAGACAAACGGCTCAACATCTGAAAAATAAACTATTTTGACCAGAACTTCACTTTTATGTTTCAAAAAAAGTTAATGCTCAAAATATCGTTGTCGAACCGAGCAAAACCGCATTCCCGTCAAAGGAATCGCTCAGGAAACAGGAAAAACTCGCAAGCAAGCCGCGCAAAATTGAAAGACGGAGTACTGTACGCGTGTCGAGACCACTCTGTTGCTACCGAATATGTTCCTTTGAGTAAGTAGGAGTGATGCGATATTCGAACGCATTGTTGTGCATTTTTCAGTTAACTATTCAATTCTTTCACATAAATTAAAAAAAAAACATTTTAAATTATTAAAATCAATTTATTACACGAAATTTGATGATTTTCGGAGCAGGAGTGAGAAAAAAGATCGAGCGACCATTAGGAAAGGAATATAAATTTGAAAAAAAAAACAATGCAATACATTAGAAAAAATATTAGCTGTTAGCAAAATCTGTACGGACCAGAAGACGATAACAATCACAACCACAGTATAAATGATATCACAATTGACTTATTGAAACTATGAAAACCGTCCCCGGAACATTAAATAATTTATACACTGAAATCTTGAATTCATTTTTGAGGTGACGCTTGAGCCGGCTTCGTTGCCGAACTGTTCTGGATGTAACGATGTTTGTATTCGTAATGCCAGCGATTGAAATCCGCATTAAAAACGACGATTGCTCCAGAGTCTAAACCACCCAAAATGAATCGATGAGAGGCTACTACTGCTACAGATCTAACGGCACTATTGAGTGGCTGAAAATCAATGATTTATATGATTTCGGCAAAACTCATTCCTTACTTGATATGTATACAACTTGTTTAGTGGGAACATTCTCCAAATTGTAATCCGTCCGTTCACTGCTCCCGTCACTGCAAACTCTCCATCGCGAGTGACTGTTACACATTCAATTCTGAAAACCACTCGATCGAATGTATTTTATGAACCTTAACCACTCACTTTTCCTCTGATAAAACTTCATTCAGTTTTCTAGCCGTCGATGAATACGTTGTCATTCGTTTTGAGTCAAACAGAACAAGAAGAATGCATTCTCGACTCATCGATAATTGGGTAACAGTTCCGTGTCCTCGGATGCGTCGGAGCAAATCAGATGCGGTTGTGTGAATGAGTATAACACCATCTTCACAACCACTGACAACTAAACCGTGCTCGGCAGAAACGCAAAGTGCAGAGATTGAAGCTTCGTGACCGGTTAGAATGGAACGAGGAGACGGTACTTCTCCAGGTTGATTATATTCGCCAGCAATGAATCCAGTCTGTAATTTTTTTTCTCGATAAATCGAATGAAAGAAAAACGTACCGTTCCATTCCAATGCCAGAGAACAACTGTACAATCCATACTTCCTGTGACAACGTAACAGTCACTGAACAAACTCGTTTCACTTCGAGCGATGCAGGTCACAACATCTCCATGACCGTAAACTGCTTGACGAACTCGACCTGGAAAACACTTTTCTGAATCAATAAATGAAACCAGATTACGAACCAGAGTCGGTGTCTACAATTCGGAAACTATAATCAGGATAACCACAAGCGAAGATATATTTACTGTCAGTGGTTGTAACGAAATTCGAGCATTGTACTTGAAGTCTTTGATCGAATGCATCACCCAGATGACGACGTGCAATTGGAGTCGTAGAAGCCGCTGTGGCCAATTGAGGATCAGCCGTCAGAGGAAGGGCTACTTGCCCTTCAACGTTTGATGGATCCATTGAGAGAGCGCTTCTTTGGGTGGATCCGTCTGAAAATATCGGCCTGGTGTAAGAAATGTCTTATTAAGACTCACAACTATAAGAGTTATCCCACTTATTCAACGAAAACACTAGATTTTGAGCAACTCCAACAACGGTAGGATGTGGTAGTTGATGGAAAGTGTTGGCAGCAAGGTACACAACTGGACTATTTGAAATGTATTTCATCATCATGCACAGATCATCATCGTGTCTTCTGAACATTGTTGGTGCCATTGTCATAATAGAATGTCTTGGTGGATGAGCTTCTGCGAGTAGTTGGGACGGTGTTTGTCCAAAAGAAAGAATCTGCTGCTCAATTGCAGATACTTGTCCGGGTGTTTCAGCCATTTTTTGAGTCACTGTTCCTTCATATGTCAAGTGATAGAAGACATTAGTAGCACGAACTGCTTCTGCGCCGCGTTGTTTATATCCGAAAATCAAGTCAATCCACTGATTCAGTTGGCATGATACCAGATCAGATTCAAGAGCTTGTCTATGCATGAGTACAAAGTGTTCAGGAGATTCAGCCCACGGAGGTAACACAACATCATCCACGAGAGTTCCGTCAGCTCGTCTTCCAAGATTGAATTTCGACGAGTTTCGGAACATTTCTGGAAGGTAGAACAGTTCTGGAATCAACTCTTTCACATCGTGAGAGTCTCGTTGACACCGGTCCCAGCTGTCTTTGATTGAATGTGTGATACGATCTGGATGGTCAAACTTTCCATCGTGAAGGTTTATAAACATCGAAGCGAATGGTTCCTGAAAATCAGAAATTAACATTTAGAAATATCAGTGGCAAGACAAACCAATCTGAGAAGCCAGTTCAGTGTGAACGCAGGTGTAGAATAATGAGTTCCGTAGTGGAAGGCTGGAACTAGATCATCATCCCAGCTTGCGTATCTGTCAGTGAAAAATTTGCGTCGTGCTTCATTCAATGCTCCGATGGGCTGAAAAATAAATTTGAAGGAAACCAACAAAACTTTTAATCTACCTTTGACAAATCTCTGAAATTGGAAGCAACACTTAAATCAAGTGTATCCGAGGTGTAATTTGTTAAAATCCACGGGAAAACCGGATATTGGCTCAGATCGTTAAACGTGCGTCCAGCAACTGTATTCAGGAACATCAGATAGTCAAAGTTAGAAATCTCTCTTTTCTGCCATTTAGCACACATATCGGAATGCTTGAACAATTGACGCGGAGTCATGAGCGATGTTTTTCTAGATTGAGGGAGGCCATATTTGACTCCAACGCCAACTCTTGGTAGTTGATAAACCACTTTTCTTACGGTATCTTCCGAATCAAACGCAAACATTATGGCAGCTGAAATTAAGATTGATTTATCCGAAGAAATGTGATAAACTATACTTCTTGATGCCAAAAACATTTCGAGAGCTGTGTTCTGAAGAAGGTAACGGCGGAGGAAAATCGCTCGAATTTCCTGGAGATTCCATCTTGCATGTAATGCTTCACAGTACCGGAGAACCTAAAAAGTTATCCATTTAAGAAACCCGTACTCGATATGCTTTACTCGCACGATGATTCAGTGCTTTTAATCATAACCTTTTGGTTTTACTTTCTATACCCCATTAATAACAATAATAATGATTGAGCTACCGAGGAAAAGAAGAGAGTGGTGCTTGCTGAAGCGGATGGTCACTCACACAGATAATTATGATGGGCGTGTTGGGAAGAGAACGGGCAATTGCACTCACCGATTATATATGGTGAAGAGAAATAAATAGGTTGAAATCATGGCACATTTTGCCTAGACTGATATATGTCTGTTGAATTGTGAACATAGATGGAGTATCGCGTGATGCATGACACTTTTCAACTAGTCTCATCCATTTTTTTGGATCGAATTTTCTACATCATTCCCCTAGATGTTTCAACTTCTTAACCAGTCATGACTCTGGAAGCCTTAACTTCATCTTGTTTGCTACTGTACTTGAATCCGTTTAAATTTTCTGTGATCCAAAATTCCCAACTTTATGGCGCGTCCAAAGTTCCCTAATCTGGGATTTCTGGGCCCAGAAATCCCAGATTTGGGACGCGCCATTATTCCGAAAATTCCCATTCCCACCTTTCACTGGAAACTTGAGATCTCTAGTTAATATCTTATACGATACCCTTATCAACCCATTCTCATCTCCTTCCTTCCTTCCGGTATGAAAACGTCTGCGGTTACGCAACTCTTATGATGTGGGATGTGCATTAAAAGGTCATCTGACCTGTCTCGCGGAGAACCTTGGCACCTTTTCATCCGGAAGGAGATGCAAAAGGATACGGTATGTCCATTTTTTAAGGAAGATACTGATAAACTGTAGCATAATTAATTAGGCTCATCATTGACTAAAAGCTGAAAAACTAAGGCTACGGAAGTATTCTCTAACAAGCATTCAGTGCCAGCTACTTCTTCCTATGAATAAGGGCAGCAAAACTATATATCCGAACTTCAACCATTAAAAACACGACCCATAAATAAATCGCAAAGTTATCACATGTCATCAGCATCATATAATCGCCTATCCCATATCAATTTTCCCATTATTTTTCTTTAGGGTCGTCGCCGTTTTTCCCAGTAATATTGGCCCTCCAGGAGGTGATGATAAGACGCGTGTGATATGAAAACGGCGAGACGGAACGAGAAAAAGATGGGTAGTAGGGGGAAATGATTGACACACCTTGTTATCTTTATCTCTCTCAATCTTATACTGAAAAGTGTCCAGTATGTCTTTGTGGTGGGCGCTAGTTCCGAGGTTGAAACAATCTGTATACACATCTACGTCTCCGCCTCCCTTACTTCTTCCTGACTCCGCCCACTTTCTGCCTGAGGAGTCCACTCGTTTCGTCCGTCTGTAGCTGCCCATCATCTTCGTCATCTTCCGAAGAAGAGTACAAATTCATCTTTCAGTGAGTGTGTTGTTTCCTTCTTCTCTAGTTCTACCGACATGCTCGGCCACAACCAGAACGTTGTTTACCAGGTGAGATGAACTTATCAATTAATCATATTTTCTCATATCTAGGTAAATACGTTCTATAACGAAAAAGTTCAACAACGGAAAGCTCGAGTAACAAAGAATGTTCACAGAATCGCAAAGGTTGTTCAGGAAATCTTGAAAGAAGTTGAAGCACAGGAACCAAGATTCATCAATACTCTCACTGAAACTTCTACTGGTAGATTTGACGGGGTATGTTGAAAAGGAATTTTTGAATACGCCTTTAAACTTTAGATTGTGGTACATTCTCCATCTGAATATGAAGCAGTTCTATATCTTAACCAAATGGGTGTCTTCAATTTCGTGGATGATGGAACCATTCAAGGTTGTGCCGTATTAAAGCTGAGTGATGGTCGAAAAAGATCCATGTCTTTATGGGTGGAATTCATAACGGCTTCGGGATATCTTTCGGCTCGAAAAATTCGTCACCGATTCCAAAACATTGTTGCCCAAGTTCTCCAGACTCCACAATTTAGGTAATTCAAAAAAAGCACTAATCACGTTTTTGTAAAACTTCAGCGAATACTGTAAACTTCTACAAGACAACACTGATGTACGAGTAAGAGTGGATGATAAGTACACGGTTCAAATCACTTGTGCATTTCGATGTAATGGAATTTGGCCTAGATCAGCCAGTCATTGGCCTTTAGCTGGTCTACCATGGCCGAATACGGCATTGGCTAATCAAACAAAAGCAGAAGGATTCGATCTGACTAGTCGAGAAACTGCAATTACTCAGCATAACAATCCGAATAAACAGGCTAGCACAATGGAAGCGGACGCTTGGGCAATGAAGATGCACGGAGCCGAGAACATGCTCCTGACTGGAGGCAGACAGAAAACTTTGAGCATTCTGAAATGCCTACGAGATGCTCATATGGACTTTCCTGGGACACCAGTAACGAACTATATCCTGAAGACTCTTGTTCTGTACGAATGTGAGAAGCACTGTAGTGAGTATGAATGGGAAGACACAAACATTGGAGATCGTCTCGTTGGTGAGTATTTCAATAATTTGAAATTAAAGTAGTGTTGGCTATCACAACATTTTTTCATTCTAAAATGTACTCTTCTTCTGATGACAATTCTGTGACTTGTCGTTTTTAACTTCCACAGAAGCCGTTAAAAAAGCATTGCGTGACAAAAGAAGAACGACGCCTTCGTTTTTTTCTTGCTCCTGCTTCTATCCATCTTCCTAGGTGCTGCCCTCCCTATTTTTTCTTTCTATTTCTGAGAGCCTCGGCATGCATTCCTAATGGATTCCTTCGTGTTCAACCGGAAAGTGCCTACACGGAAAGGAAAAAAAAACGGAGGGAGTTTGTTCTCTTTGTATATTGCATATACGTTATATTCATCTTATTTTCCCTCCTAATCAACTAGTGGCGTGAAATCTTTGAAGAAGTGAAGAGCAGACAGTGTGAAAATGAAGGAGGGCATAGACAAAAGATGTCATACCGAATTAGGTTTTGAGGTATGACATACAGTGAGGAAACGATTTCAATTCATAGAAAAAAAACGTTTGAAACTGACTATGAGGTGTTGGTAGAAAAAAAAGATTTGGATTCTGATCAGAAACTGAAACGAAATACGACTTTCAGGTGTTCTCCTACAACTTGTCAGCTGTCTCCAATGTCGCCGATGTGCTCATTATTTCCTCCCATCGTTGGATTTACTCCGTGCAAAACCAACCCACACAATCGAACATTCTGCCAAACTCACCTGGCACCTTGTTCGCAAACTTATGATTGACCCGAATGCTTTGCAAACTTTATGATTGATACCCCTTTTTCTTTTTCTCTTCACTCTGTTCTCTTTTCATTCTTTCTCACCGATTTGATACAGGTATTTCCTTCTTTTTTTCTCATAATAAATTTTTTTGTACCCTAATTACCTGAGCACACTGTTTCTTGTAGTTTGGATCAGATTCGTTCGCATCGAAGAATAGATCTGAAGCGGTCACAGATAGCGTTCCAGGAACAACGACTCCAGGGACGATGAGTTTGGCAGCAGTGGAGAAGCACGCACTTTCTGTAATTAGGTATTTTAAAAGCATCCAATCTCAGGTTGCGTCACTCTTTCTCTTCCCTCAGGAACCCCATAAAAACGTTCACTGCTAAATATAGAATATATCCTTTAAATGGTGCTCCAAAGGCATCATCATTAATCCATTTCTTTCTTCCCAAACTACTGCGGCCTTGTCCTCATAGATCATCGTCGTTTTGACAAATGGCATGAGCAATTAGAAGTAAGCTCCGCTCCACTCTCAGGTGCCTTTTCTCATTTTTTTTGAAAAAGGAAGAGGGTGGGAATGGGGTCTTAAGAGATTCACTTCTTGAACTAGTCGCCCAAAAAATGAGAAGCGAATGTTTGTAACTAAAACGAACCCATTCCCGAACAAAAAGAGATTGGGAAAGGGTTGCTGAGTGATGAATTACCGAAACAACTGACACTCAAGCAAAAAAGTTAGTTGCGATTTTGAAGAAGAAACAACGAGGAGTGTGAAACTGAAACTATAGTAAACTGGAATCTGAGACTCCCGTGGAACAGCCTAGGAAGCTTAATAATCTGTAGGCACCCATACCAACTGTCACCAAAATAACATCTGTCGAATTCTCTAGTTTTTACCTCGTTTCATCTCATCTTACGACTCCTAATTGGCTCATAATGAGGAGGATTTGACAATGAATGGGGAAGATCGGGGCCGGAAAATGGGATTCTCAATGATCTACTTAGTCGAGATACTGATTGTTTGTGACACATGGTGGTTTCAAGGGAAGGCTTTGAAGTTTTAATAATCAAACAATCAGTTCCAAACCTTCGTTATTAAAATAGTTCGACATTGAAAAGAAACCTTTTTTAATTATTATCTCACTCAATTTCAAATTAAAAACACCTCTTTCATAGAATGCGAAAAAGATGTTCTTAACTCAAAAAATCGTCCCCAGAGAGTGGAGAGATATCGATCAAACGGTAGTTAACATGAGAGTACGAACAGTAGTTCCAAAGTGAAATGTCAGCGTTTAATAGGGTTTTAATTGGCTTGGCGCGAATTTACGACCGTTTCTCACACTCACTCAACAACGTTTTATGGTCTTTCTATTTCCCCGTATCCGTATTCTACTAGAAGATCAAACTTACGACTTGAAGGCGTGGGGTCAACTTCCTGTGCCCATTTATCGATATCTGACTCATCAACTAGTTCCTGGCCACCAGTGCTTGTCGTTGTGGCGTGTCGTTGAGAGAAAAGTCTGGAAGTCAACAATAAGAACATATTTTATCGCATTTTATCTGACCCTTTGAGAATTTTCCGAATCCTTTCTTGTTCAGAAATCTCAGGTTCTTCGTTCTTCTCTCCTTCTGGAAGGTTTGCTTCTTCGTGACGACTACCATACGGGTTCGGCACGAATCGCTTACGCCGCCTGCTATCGTCTTCCCAAACGTCTAGCTTCCAGAACTGACTTCCACTGAAAAATTGGATATAGCATGTGATTGAAAATGTGACTAAAACACACGATTTCGAATCATCGCCATCAGTAAGAATAGCCGACATTTTGTCAAGAAGACGTGTGGCATTAAGAGAATCTCGAAGGCGTCCAGAAACAATGAGAAGATCGCACCTGCTGTATTCTTCATAGCGAGCATTAAGTTGTTCTCGTGATTCAGCCTAAAACAAACTCATATTCTCATGCTCAAAGGGTCCGATAAAACCTCAAATTGTGCGTGTTTGCTGACGTCTTCTGCCCTCAGTCGATTCAGAATGAAATCTGCTTCGTTAGCAACTCGAAGCACATGATCTCTTGTTGCGTGGGCCATCAATCTACCTTCATTTACAAGTTCAATGAACGCAAGACCAGCATGTTTTTGAAGAGATGTTTGCCACTCTTGTGAGCACAGTAACATAACAAGTTCGATGACAGATGCATTTCTGTTTCTAAGAGTTTCCAGAACTGAAATCAATCAAGCATTATAAATCATGACGTGTGATTTTGTTGACCTTTTGTATCATTCATGATTTCTTGTCCATGTGTGCCAACCAGTGTCTTCTGCAGATAACCACGGAAATCTGACATCATTTCTCTCAAGAGCGGCGCACATGTTTCAAGAGCAGTCTGAAGTTTCGTGGTCAAGTAAGCTCTTCTCTCAGCAGTTTGTTGAGGAGGCATCAAGGTGGATGGTCGGCGTCCATTAGACTGATGCATCTTCTTCAACTCCTCTTCCTTCAAAATACCAATAATTTCTGGATTTTTTTTGCAAAATCTCACATTATATTCATTCCCATCGTTTTTCATATCCGAATTGGCTACTTTAATTGCAGCAATGGTTCCACCATTGTCACCTTGACCTTGTTCTCCTTTTTCTTCAGTCTCTTCGTCGGCACCGTTCTCACTGTGATCTGATCCGTTCTTGATACTGGCATGATCTCCATCGTTTGCTACTTTTCCATTAGCAACAGCTTCTGATGAGCTCTCGGGCAATTCTAGAAATAGAGGATTGTGGCTAAACTCAAACAATTTCTCTAACCACGCTCAGCATTTTCTTGTTTCGTGGTTGTTGAATCGAAGAACGGGGATGGAGATGATGGTGGTTCCAAAATATCTCTGTACCTAGACACCATCAAAACGGACACCAGATAAATAACAGAAAGTGCAAGGAATTGTGCTTGTCGATTCTCTTCAACCATATCCCGATAGACGACTCCTTTGATGCGAGTGATATCTGAGTCTTGCACCAAACGTTCAACATTTTCAAGGCCTTCCGGAGAAAACTGAAAAAAAGGTTACACGATGGAAACTATTTCAAATAAATCGAGTTACATTTTCAAGAGCTTCTTTTACGAAATCCATGATGCATTGATTCTTTTTAGCAGAATTCGTTTCATATCGTGGAGTGTCCGGCTGCTGAATTCTTGATGCAAGAATATGCCGAACAGTGACAGTTGCAGAAATTCGAAGCGATTGACGTAGTACTCCACCAGCTGGCATATTCTTTTCTTGTTCTAGTTCGGAGAACGATACTCCAGAAGCTAGAACAAAAGTGTCCACTAGTTTCGCAAATCTCATCAGGAAGCTAGCAGCCACAGATATTGGTAGTTGTTGTTGACATGGATCCACAATTTCCATGTCGTTCTGAAAAAAACAAGACTTGAAATGTATATTATGAATAAGATGATAAGTTACATTTGGAGCAGTAGCACTCGCTAGTAGTGGGAGAAGTCCTCCGCAAGCCATTATGAGACTGTCTGCCAGCTGGGAGATGACGTGAACAACGTTTCCGACAAACACTTGATTCTCCGAAGCATTACACTGGTCAGAAATTCCACCTTCCTGCCTGTAAAATGAGCAATAAATAGGACCGCATTTTTCAGACAACGTACGTTTTCCACTCCTCTACAGTGCGTTCGATTCCTGACAGGAGATCAGCTAGAAGACGAATGTGGACTTCAGACCATGCGAATTCGGGTGCTCTGTACACAGGTGTTGGCTCCATTTTCGCTCTAAAATTTCAAAGTAAAAACAAAACATTTCAATTTTCGTATTCTCACTCTTCTCCAGTTTCTGCTTTCTCTGCCTTGGCTTTCGCTTCTGCTAACCGTCTCTTGAACTTTTCATAGCTTACTTTTGAGTGAGCAATTGCTAGAGTATCAACCCAAACTCTCCATCCACCGTATTCGTGCCGGAGTGCATGATGAAGTAAAATAGAAAATGCTTCCCAGACAAGTTCGCTCACTTCGTTTTGCGATTCTGATGTATGGAAAACATAGGCTAGACCTATCAACCAATCTTGCCAAACGGACATCTGAAGAATCGTTCTTCTATTTTCTTTGCTCTCTCGACAGAGGTTTATAATATCAATAAGGAAGCATTTCTTGATTTGAACAAGACTTTCTGTTTCTTCGCATTGACTGATGACATGTGCAATCACTTTTAGAAGGTGTGGATTCTCAAACTTCCAATCTGGTTGAGCTGGTTGATGAGCAGCATAGGTAAATGTAGGCGTCATTTGCTCCACAAGAACTTCCAGAAGCACGTTATAAGTTGGTAGAGAAATCGTTCGTTTATGAGACAGAAGACGTTCACCAATCAAGGAAAACAAGTTTTGGCTTCCCATCGATTCAGTTTTCCGTTTTAGTGTAGATCTTGACAAGAAAAATCCGAGAATCTTCAACGCTGGAATACGGATCAACTCGTTTGGAGCAGCAAGAAGATTAAAAATGATTCCAAGTGCCTTGTTTTTATCGATTGCTGGAATCATAATAGCAGGATGCTCAGCAAGCAATCTGGTGACCAGAGCTAAAACATCGTACAGGTTGTCATCTTCTCTGACGGTTGCCAAAAGGTTTAGAAGTGTATGAATTTCTTGATCTCGAGCTTTCTCTTCTTCGTCGGGACTGTTAGATGAAATGATAATTCGGTTGATGAAAGTGAGAATTGCACTTCTGAAATAATACAAAATGACAGCTAGAAAAGTACAAGAACACACTCACCTGATAGAGACAATTTCAGCCGTTGCAAAGTTTTCAGGCCTTTCTTCGACCGTATAATCGGAAACTGTTTGTGGGAGTGCCAACCAGTAGAAATGTTTGAGAGTGTGACACATTTCAATAACAGTGGGAACCCTTCGAAGCATTTGAGAAAAGTTATTGTTTGCCAGAAAATCAGTAGCCAAGTATTGATAAAGATGAACTTGAACTTCTGGTCGTGCTCTGATCCATAATTTTGGATTGAAGAGAATATAGTCGAAGAGATGTTTGAGCAGTGGGCCACCAGCAGGACAACGGAGCAGGAACTTGGCGATATGAATGATTTGTTCGAGAACTTTCATCGACAAATGAGATGGTGATGCTTCTTGAAGACAAGACGAAATTATCAGGAATCCTTTGCTATGGAAAAGCTGTTGTTGTGAACTTTGTGAACTGGAGAGCAGAAGGGAAATCAGAGACAGAAGTGTTTGACAGACATCTCCGTCTATCGTATTATCATGAGAAGATGGTAAATCAATCTGCGCGAACAGAGGAAGCAGAATTTGAATTCCACCAACAGATTGAAGCGACTTGTGAATAGAATGAGTAGTGATCACTTCCACTCCCTGAAAATTCAGAAGTTATTATTTGGAAATTTATTGTTACTGACTTCTTTCATAACTGCATGAGGGATCTGAACAAAATAGGTGTTTGCCGCTGTCTTTGGTGGAGTAAAGAGGCATAATTGTCCATGACAGTTTTTAGGACAATAGGCAAATACCAGTGACGAATGGAGATGACCATCAAACAAATGCTGAAAATGGAGTTTTTAATATAGTTTCAATTCTGGAAACAACTTTTTTATATCCTTCTGGAAGACTGGTTTCAGAATCATGCTTGAATGTAGACTGATAAGCTGGTCCGAGACAGAATAGAGAATTCGCTTGCTGGAGCGAAAGTGATTCGGCAAATAAGTACATAGCTCCCATCTGTCCACAGAAAGCTGTATTGACTGCCCCGTCCGCAGAAACTCCGATAGAACAACGATCCCAGCTGGTAGTAGATGTAACAACCCTGAAAATGGAAGATGTCATTGTTATTTATTTCAAGTTAGAGTTTATACTAACCATGACAATTCAATTGTTTCCGCAAGTTGTCCATCAATGAAGCATTTGATATCACTTCGTCCCCAGCGTGAGTAACAGTGAGCAATTGCAATATGATGCCACTTTCTGGCTCCAAGTTCAGCTTTAACACATCTCGATTGCTCCTTGCCTTTTGCTTTTTCGACGTTCACAACAAGACAATTTCCAAAAATATGACACGAATATCCTATTCCTTTTGATGTTCGGAAGCTATACAACACTGGTTGTTCTTTCTCAAATGTGACACTGTTCAGCGGTTCCATTCTGAGCCATGTTGCAAAAGTCCACCCTTGCTGGTAAGGCATGGTCTTGATAGGTGGCAGGATGATTCCCTACAAAATTCAACTTGAAAAACATAATTTTCTTCGGAGATTTAAATACCGATTGATCTTTTCCAGGAAATGAGAAAAAAACATCAGCACTGTCATGTTGTGGCATTTCTTTCAACACATGGAGTAACTTCAGGGAATTTGGTGGCTGAAGATTTATACTTTACATAAGGAGCTTGAATTTTTCGAAACATACCCACTGGTCCTTGGTAGACCTAAGAGCTCTAAGAAGATGTTTCGTTTGCTTTACATTAATAGAATATGCGACAAGTGCAGCAATTATTTGAACTAGAAGATCAGCAAGCAATGGAGGAGCTTCGGGAAGTAAGTCCAGTACTCTGAAATCAAAGCAATCGAATTTTAACAGATTTAAAAAAAAATTACTTTGAAATTAGCCCAACTCGAGTACATGCCTCCAAATTTCGGTTGCTCTTTTTCATAACTGCCAAAAACAGACTCCAAATTTCGTTCTGAAAAAATCCTGTACTTTTTAAAAGCTAAATTTTCCATTCAAACCTGCAAGTCACAATCACAATGAGAAAGAAGTGTTAGCATATGATCCACATTTGCGACATGTTCAATCACAAACTTTGACTCCTGGTCAAAATGTCCACCAACAAGCAAATTGAAAAGATGATCAACAATTTGGGTTCGATCCATGTTCGGAGAATTGGAATGTAGAGATGAGATGAGCCTTTGAATCGTCTCATCAGCGCCTTCTTCATTTGAGTGTATCAATGTTGTTTTCGAGAGAAGACGGGGTAACGAAGATGTGACGTCATCCTGAAAACCTGCCATTTTCAACGATTAACAAAAAGTCGCAGAATAGCTTAATGATTCGAAATATTATTGAGCTGAGCTGAGAGAAGCATTTTGGGAAACAATTGTTTTCATGTACAAGAAGAGAACTGAATTTTTCGTTATTAAGTTATCATTTTAATGCTGTGCATGCAAAGTTAAACTGTTTTTTTTTCAATAACAATTAGAGGTCTAAAAACCATGCACTAGCTTCATTCTCATATCACAAACACAACCAACACTGAATGGAATTGAGATGTTGAATGATTTGGAGAATGAGGCCAAACTGCCGCGTCTCGAAATGTTTCCAGCTGCATTATAACTGTCTCGACGACTTGTCGACCCAGGAGTCGGCGGTTGAGTCAGATCATACTCGATAGAAAACGGAGTCGATGTGAGCTCTTCTGGCTGAGAATTAGGTTTTGGAAAATCAAAATTCCGTATTCGTTTTAATTGAGGAAAAATGGTTTAACCGAATCTGATGGGGGGGGGGGGGCTTGCAAAAAAGAAGGAATGGTGAACAACGATGGAAAACACGGGTTCGGGTGATAGAAAAGAAAATGCGACAATAAATTTTTGTTAGGGATCTGCTTAAAAAACAATTTCAGGAGTTTTAAAGAGAAAAAATTGTTTTTACATATTCATCTTCTATTAAATTCAAGAAGTAGCTCACCTCAAGTTCAAGTTCTTTTCCTTCCAGCAGTGGTGGAAGTGACTCAATGGCTGGTGGAGGTGACACGTCTTGAGATGTTGATACCACGGTTGGAGGAGCTGATATTTCTTCAGGCTTTTCTAGAGTTATATTCTCAGATTCCTCAACATTCTGCTGGTCGTCTGAGGGTTCATTGTCAATGTTTTTGAAGACATTTTGACTTGAAGCATCAGACGTTCTGAAATAAAGTAAAGGACATTAATTTTTTGCACAAAAAAATCAACTCACTTATCATCTAATCCAAGATCGACAGTTTCCATATTCGACTCCTCGTCATTCACCTCATCTTCTACAACAGCTTTACCATTTCCTACAATAAGGGTAAATATTGGTTTTAGAAGAAATGCTCAAACTGATAGTGGAAAATCGATAGATATCTCACCATTCTCTTGAACCGGAGGGTCTGAGTCATTATATTCCGTTTCAGAGATATCCATCCGAATAATCCCTGAAATATTTGGAATACCCTTTCAGCTTTACCTAGTTTTTATAGCAAGTTCGGAGAGCAATTGCACAAATAAGGTAACGCCCGCAAACTGTCGTAAAAGTGTTTGCGTACACGAGAGTTTTGCAGAAGTTTTGCAAGCGGAGGCAGTTTTAAACGAATTTCAAAGAGTTAGAATAATAACAGGCAGAGACAAAAAATCGTTCAAAAAATCTTTCAAAAAAAAACGTAGTTAAGGAGTTGTTTTGTGGAACCTGATAAAAAATAGCGGTAGCTAAAAACCACAATTCCAGAAAAATCGGTTATTTTTTCTATCATCATTCGCGTTTTTTCTCTTCATCAATGTCAATAACTAACTATATATGGTTATGCAGTGGAAGTAGACGAACGCAAACAGAAAGAGACGTAGGATATAGAAGAAGTAGCGAGACAGAACACGGGATAGAGAGAAGCAGAGCGAACGGAGCAGTCGGAAATCAAGGTGAAAGGGTAGGGAGAGATTATGCAAATGTGAGAGAATCAGAGAAAGCCTGAGCGAAGAAGACCTTTTGTCCTTTTTGCTTTCAATGGAAGAAAAGTGGAGGAGATGAGGACTGAGAAACGAAAAAGAAGTTTAGTCTTAATGGAAGAAAATTGCTTTAGGAGTTTGGAATCATGGAAAAAGAATAGCTAGGGCTTACCGGAGCTAGGGCTTGTAGAAGGAAAACTAGAAAAATGTAAACAACCAATATTTAAATGAAAAACAAAACGGAATAGAAAAAAGACAAATAAAACTAATTTTTTTAATGAATGATACCTAATAAAGTCTTAAACTACAGTAATCCTTTCATTACACCAAGAAATTCAAGTGTCTTCTTCTAGTTCCTCATCTGGGGAGGCTCTTCAAACATGAACCATCCGCCAAAAAAGTCATTATCTAGAGATCCGAATCTTCTTGTTTTGTCTTTCATTCCTTTCGCTATACTCAACTACTCTGTGCATTGATGATGGAAGAAGATTCCGGAAGAAAGTTAGATGAGCACAAGACGTCTGACAGAGGCTCTCGAATATTTTTTCTCATCAAAAGAGGAAAACTCGACGCTGCCTCAAAAAGAAGTATGAAGGAAACGAATATTTCGGGGAAAGTCGGGAATTGGTTTCAGGAAATGTACAAGCCATCGGAAATAAAAGGTTTTTGAAACGGGAAGATGTTTTCCTTAACAGAACTTCCGTAGTGCTTTTTGAATGATTTATTCGAATACGAAAAAAATTCAGAAGTTTAGAAGAAATTCTCGTTGGAGCATGCAAAAAAAGTGACACCGCACTTCAAAAAACTCTCCGATTCAAAGATAATAATCGAATTTCTCTTCTTCTTTTTCTTCTTTTTCTTACATGTATCATATGTAGTTTCTGAAAACAAGAAACGGATTTAAATGTAAATTGTTGTGCCAAAAAAAGGAATTTTGGATTTGAAAACTTTGCGAATGCGAGTTTCGATTCTAGACACCGGAAGATGTCTTTCACTCCACTAAACTCTAAAACCGTGACGTTTTTTTCTGCCGAAAAGAGACTCCTCCAGTCTCCAAAATCTTTTAAAGACGAACTAAAAAAGAATAAAAACATTGGGAGAAGTCAGTCGTCGACTAAAAATGAAAGAGATTCTGGTAATTTATTTCCCAAGGCAATTACTAAAAAAACGTTCGTTCTCAAGGACAAAAATGGAAAATTGAGGAGAATGGAAAGTGAAAACTAGTACGTTTTGAGGGACACATGTGACATAGGGAAGAAGATACCATCAAATGACGAGACAAAGAAGAACTGTTTTGAAGGACACATGTGATATATTAGCATTTTGCTGAAAATAGACAACAAATAGTTTAGAGAACTGTGGTCACTCAGTATCTGGAACTAATTTCTATCATGCGATTTTGTTCAGTATGGTATAAGGATACATGGAGAAATTGATGCAACGATTACTGTATATGGAAAATTTGAAGATCGACTCCTGAATGGAGACTGAACCAATCTGTCTGAAAATTTGGGGGAAAAGTGAAGAAAAAACTATAGGGAACATATTGCTAAAATTTTAGGTCAAAATATATTTTTTGAAAACTCGGCTGGAATCGCAGCTCGAAGTGAAATGGAAATTCCAGCTGGAAGTAGTTCTATCCAAATTTTCAAAGTGGATACTTCGAGCAGTATGTTCCCTATAGTTCCCTATAGTTTTAGTTTGTTCCCTATAGTTTGTTCCCAATAGTTTTCTCCAGTTTCCCCCTAAGTTTCAGTCAGCTTGGTTCAGTCTCCAAGTTTTCGTGAGTTTTTTTCTCATTTTTTGCAGTGTACCTGAATAACCCCATAAAATTTACAATTTTCTTGAAATACAAGTTTTTAAAAAAAGATTGGCTTCAATTATAATAGGTAGAGGAAGGAAATCCTTTTTCTCTCAAAATTTCTATCAAAAAGTTTATTCTTATGGGTGCGAAATGTTTGCCTGAGAACTACTGTCTGAAATTTCCATATATTTGTGTTGCTGTTATAAATATTAAAGTTTTGAAATTCCTAGAATACCGTATTTCCTATACAGTGCATTTCAGGTTCTCCACCCATGTTTAGGGTCATAACTTGAGAGCTGATTTTTGATTCTTCCTTCTTGGAAACGGGCTTGGAAAAGAAAAAAATGATATGGAAGATGTAAAAAAAGATTTATTGAAAAAAATTCAAATATGGATATTCCTGAACATATCAACAAAAATTTAAAAAAATGACAAGTTTCATAAGTGTAGGGTTGTTGCTGGCCGCCAGTGCCAGAGCTATGGGCCTTTCAATTTCACGTGATTTGCATTAAAAGATAGCGAAATTTTAAGCAGGCAATATTTGCCTGTTTTAAAATTTAAACCGGCGTCAAACGCCGCTTTCTTTTTGAGAATAGAATTTACCTTTTGATTCACCAATATCCTCTTACTCCAAGTGTCAGTTTTGTCATGTGTTTGACAAGAAGTCAGATAATCGAGTTTAAAGGGAGTGAATGGGAGTTATAATATGTTAGAACGAATTTGGTACTTGCGAAGTTATCACAAGTCTTCCATTAATAGTTATTGTGATTATGTCTGGAAAGAAGTTTAGTTTAAAAGTATTTGTTCAGGCTTTAAGAATTGGAAGTTGTAAACTTTGATTCTCGGGGTTTCAGATGGCAGGATTTAAAAACTCCGAAGTTCAGAGATCTTGGAATTATAAATTTCGAAAATTTAGGAATTTAGAAATATTCGATAGTTCAAAGATGTAAAGCATGAAAGTACAGACTCCAAAAATAAATCTTGAAAAACTATGAAAATACTGAAATTTCCAGGAAATTCAAAATTTCTTGAATCCTGAAAATTCGAAGTTCGGAAATTATCAATTCAGAAATTCTGAAATTTCGAAAAAAAAAATTCAGAAGGTTCAGACACCAGACAGAATTTCAAACAGAATTCCAGAAGTAATCAAATATTTGGAAGATCTAAAAATATCAATTTCATACCATTTCACTGTTTCGGATCGTCTGTCGTTTTCTCTCGTTCTCAGTCTTTTCTTTATGAAGTATTTTCTATTTAAAAACTCATTTTCAAAGAACCCGGCGTTTAATGCCAGTGAAAAATTTTACTGGCGATTCACGCCGCTTTAAAAACTGGCGCTGGCGGCCAGTGCAAAAATTTAAAGCGGCGTGTGGTGCCAGAAAAAACCGTTTTGGCCAGCCTACATAAGTGTACTGATTAGCCAGACTTTCGTCTGTTGATCCCTTTCGCCACGTAGAGGCTCAGTACATGAAAGGGAAAATGGTTTTTCACCGGGGGGAAAACACCAACACAAAACCCCTGTCTCCGAGGAGACAGTTTTCTAATTTTCAATAGTTCTTTTTCACTGCTAAAAAGCTATACGATCGCTATTTATTGTTTTTGTTCATTTGTTTCTTTTTTCCTTGATTGAGTCTTTTGCAAAAGGGGGACGTTCAGTGAAAATGAATTCACCTAGCCATGAACCACCAAACATGGCGACCCTTAGGGCCTTTTATAACTTTTTTTCGCATCGGACTAATCGAAAGAAAGAAGCAAATGAAGCAATAAACAGCTTACGCAGGGAGCTTCAGGGCAGTCAAAAAGTGCTAGTGAAAATTGCAAACTAATTCAAAAAGTGGGATTTCCCAAAGGACTGTTTTTTTTTTCAATACGTGGAATTTTTTCAACGTGGACAGAGGTAGGGGCGTGACCTAATATTCATTGGTTTAAAGGTTTATTGCGTAACGTGTGAAAAGTTTAAAAAACTCAAAAATTGATAGTAGATTTACGTAACTCATTAAGAAAGTGAAAAACTAAGGCTTTTCGTATGAGAGAATAGTCGAAATGACAGTGTGAATGACTTAGTTGCTTTCTGATTTTTTTTGGTCCATCCAGAATTGCTCATAGAGGACGTACAACAATTGTCCACTAGATTTAATTTGTTGTCCGATTTTTAAAAAATGAGGCCGATACCTCTAACAGTTCTCCAGTTATGACCCTAAACATGTGGGGACGTAAGAACCTGTAGCACACTGTAGTTGCAGTTTGACCTCAATTACCGTAAAACTTGTAATAGAAGAGTCCTAGTCAAGCTTGAGCTCAATTATCTCAATTGCTACGCAAGCTATGAAAAATGTGACAACTGAGAAATGGTTATTATAATAACCAATTTATCAGCTGACAACTATTTCATGTCTTTGACAGGTACCGATAAAAGTTGGCGCAAAGTTGAAAGTCAGGGAGCCCTTCTATTACAGGTATTAAAATATCAAAGTTTATATGAACATCATCAAATGAAAATATATTTGTCATCCGTGACATCTTCTAAACTAAGTTATTTCATATATCTATAACGCTCCAAGATAATTGAGCTCATAGATGACGTTGCATTAGAGGAAACATACGGTATGTAAACGTTCTGAAGTGAAACTAATGTTACCGTAAAAATGTAATAAAAATTGATATTTAACTATCAGCTTTGAACCGATTTTTCTGTTTTCCGATAAGATACATCGTTTTACGGAATAGGAAAAGTTTTCTGCATTCAGGTTTTTCCAGTAACCCAGTTTGAAACATTCAATTAACTTCAATTTCTTCTGATTTCTTCTTTACCATAATTCCATTTGAAATTCATTATTCTTCTCTGGATCACTGTATTATTTTTCCATTGATATAACAAACTACACACCCGATTTTTCCCTTAAAAAGTCCACAGCTTTCTCTCAAAAATGTTGCATAACATTTCTCCTTTCATTTTTCTTTCTCCGTCATCACCTGTCCTTTTCAACACCGATTTCTCTCTGCCATTCGGCTATTCTTTCCTTCAGAAATCGCCTCTGGTCACTTATATGACACCCTGAAACCTGTTCATATTCCCTCCGAAAAAAGGAGGCAAAATGGCGTAAGAACCGGTCGATTCTCTGCGTCTCTTCGTCTCTCACACTATTTTCTTGGCTTGACCATTTTCATCCCAATTTACATTTCCAGACGATAGAGAGGCTGCCCATCTCCTGTGATTCATCTTCAGCTTTCTTATAGAGAACAAACCTTTCCCGCTATATATCTTTGTTCTTTTTTTGTACAACGATGTGGTAAGTATTCTGTTTCTTAACTTGTTTTTATTCGTTCAAAAACAGGAAGGTTACTGTAACCGTCAAAGAAACTCTTCTCTTTATTAGTTTTTTTAGAAAGTATGAAAGTTTACTATTTATTCAGTTATCTTTTTTAGCAAGCAATTAGTAATTCAGAAAAAGAATCTACAGTAACCCGATTGAACACAAATAGTGTTTTTCAGGCTATTCCTATTAGTAGCCCTTTGCTCATTTCACGTTCCATCCAATGCTCAGAAATCGGGACCTCCTGGTCCCATGTCATCCCATTTTGTAGATTGGTTGATTGCTCATGGGTAGATTTATTCTTTTTTTTCACCAAAACAAAATTTATATTTCTAGGTACGAACAAGATGCATTTGATCGTCCAGATGTAGGGCCAAACGGAAGTTTCGGAGGAAAAAGAAGATCTGGAGACACTGTTGAAAAAGAACCAGTGATCTTTATTCATGGTTCTGGAGACACTGCTCTCTTCACTCAACAACCTTTGGCAACTGGATTCAGTAGAAGTATTCAATACTTTTTGGAGCAGAACTACACGGAATCCGAGTTGTATGCTACCACTTGGGGAGATACTTGGGGAAGTGGATCCATGTTGGACACATATTCCACAATTCATACCTGCGGAAATTTGATTTACTTAAGAAGGTAGGAATTTTAGTGTGTTGGTTCAATCATAAAATATTTTAATTTTCAGATTCCTCGAAGCCGTTATCGGATACACGGGGGCAAAAAAAGTCGACATCATTGCTCATTCAGTTGGAGTACCATTGATGAGAAAAGTTGTAAAAGGAGGAACTCTTATTGGAACCGACGGAAATTGTACATTGGGTCCACCACTTGGAGCTAAAGTTGACACTTTCCTTGGTATTGCTGGGCCAAATTTCGGGCTCTGTGTATGCCAACTTGCTCAAACAGTTCCAGCCTGGTGTAATGCATTGGATGGCTTGTATCCGGGGTACACTTGTCAAGACCAGGTATATCTTCTAGTTTATAAATTGAAAAAAGTTCCAAATTTTCTAGCTTTGGTGTGGCTACACATCTGGAAGCTGTAAGCAAGAAAACTATTCAAACCTTCTTCAAAAAACAAATGATGATCCGAATCGGGAAGGAGATCATGTTTATGCTATGTGGAGTGATGGTGAGGATTTTTCTTTTTCTAATCCCATGAGCTTCCTATTTTCAGTTGATGAAGTGCTTCTGAATCGTGGTATGGTCTGGGGAAAACCAACTGCCAGAATTCCAGGTAACCCATTTTTTGAGAACTATGAAAATAAAAAACTATAATATTTTTAGGAATGAATGGAAGATGGATCAGTGATAGAAATGGGCATGTTGCCATGAAGGATCTCACAGAATTGAGACAATTCGAAGCTGTTGTACATCATTCAATTTGAATCTTTACTGGTGTTTTTTTGTTATTAATTTTTTAATTTTTTTCTTTTTAGTCTTGTTGAATACGATTGTCTGTACATTTGGGTCTGATTTCGAAGTTGCAATAAAATTTTTCCAACAAAAAAAAGCTCAAACAGAAAGTTAAAAGCAAGTACAGAACTCAAGTTTCACACCAATTATAGGCGTTTCTGAACATTCGAATCCAAGGAGAAAGTGCCACTGACTGTTGATCAAATCGTGTATTCCAGTTGACATCATCTGGATCCGCCCATTGCCACGTCAAGAAGGATCGGTCCGCATGAGGCATCATTGCGAGATGCCTTCCATCGCGACTGCAAATCGCGGCCACGTCATCAATAGATCCATTCGGATTCCATGGGTACGGTAGCTTTTCTTTCGAGTAATCAGCGCCAGTCATTCCAAGATCATCGCAGAAACGGACACAAACCTGACCGTTTCTTCTCAAGTTTTCGAGATTTTGAGATGATCGATAATTGAATTGACCTTCACCGTGAGAAGACCACAGTCCCAGAATTGAGTTCTCCATTCCAGAAAGCATGATACATCGACTCTGTTCTATCTGGAAATTGGATCGATGTTTTTAAGAAGCACTTGTTTATTGAGTCACTTTGACAGGTCCAAAGTTGCTTTCGAATCGTCCACATTCATTTTCATCTAGGAATACTGTAACGCTTTCCGATTCATCATCTTCATCTCCAACCCAGCCGAGTTGAGCCATCAACTGACATCCATTACAGACTCCATATGAAAATGTGTCAGATCTTGAACGGAAAACTTTGAAACTCTGTGAAACTTTCTCATTGAATTGAATTCCCGCAGCCCATCCTTTGGCAGATCCCAAAACGTCGGCATAAGAGAATCCTCCAACAAATGCAACTCCTCTGGAAAATAGTTAAATTTCTATGTAGTTATGGTTTTTAGTAGAAACCTGTAGGAATTTAAATTGTGTCCTTTCAGCATATCACTCATTGTAACATCAAAAGTCTGAAAACCGGCCAAAGTAAAAGCAGATGCCATTTCTCTGTCTCCATTGGATCCTTCTTCCCGAATTATTGCGACGCGTGGAGCCGTTGAAAAGTACTGTTCGTGATAGATAAACGAAGGATGGTAAAACCATTCAAAATCACACTTGTATTGAATTTTTTTGCAATCCTTTCGCACATTTTTCGCTTCTTCCAAGCTTTTCAAATTGGTTTGATGCTCTCCCAATTTATCGCCAACAAGTTCCCATTCTTCTCGTAAATCCACCAATTTTTCATTGATTTCCATCTTTCCATTCACTTGAATTTTAACATGTGCATCTGATCCATATTCCGGAGTAGCATGGCCAATAACGGAACATTCAATGACCGAACTTTGGCATCTTTTCATAACGTTTTCTGCATCTGAAACTTCGAGAACAATCCCGCATTCCTCAGAAAATAGAATGTTGATGGGATCCGTTTCTTTTTGAATATCAATATCAATTGAAACATTTCCAGCAAACGCCATTTCCAAAATTGTCGTAATAAGACCGCCGTCAGAAATATCATGTCCTGAAAATTGAATTCTAAAATAAAAATTTCAAAAATTAAAGTTGTTGCCTGCAAGGATTTTTGGTTTTCTAACTGTTCCAACCAATTGATCTTCATTTAATAGATCTTGAACAATCGAAAAAACATGGGAAATTTCAGAGAAATTTTCGATGTCTGGGCAATCGTCTCCGATCTGAAAAAAATATGATAGAAAATAAGAAAATAATTTTACCTGTGAATAAACTTGAGCCAGTGCACTCCCTCCTAATCTGAATTTTCCTTTCACACCTCCACATTTGATCCATAAAATTTTGGAACCAGGAGTAGCTTTTAATGATGGATTCACAACTTTTGAAACATTTGTGCATGGAGCGTAGGCGGACAGAACAAGTGTTCCAGGACTCTAAATGAAAACATTGAGTAGTAGAATTATAAAGCTACTAGAATTTCAACAGCCCAACCTTAACAACTTCTCCATTTGCGGTCACTGCCATCGATAGCGAATCTTTTCCTCCATCAATCGCACATCCAATCTCTCGAAGACCCTGACAAAGACCTCCAACTGCTTCCACTAAACGTGCACCCTCTCCTTCGCATTTTGCAGCCCACATCCAGTTTCCTGACATTTTTACATCCTTCAAAAGAAATAACTTTTTTTTGGAATACTCTTGTTTTCGATACCTTCAGATCTGTAATTGGAGCCCAAATAAGGTTCATTATAGTCTCCGAAATGCACATTCTTGCTCCTTTCTCGGCGTCAATTAACATTTTGATAGGCTGTTCTCCGAGAGACACTGCTCCACCGACCTGAAAAATGTTGAATTTTTAATCAATTCAATTTTCAGAGACATGTCTGTTATTTTTTTCGTTAGGCGAAAAATTTTATTGGTTGCAAAGACAATGCAGACCAGTAATTTTTAATTAGAAATTCTGACAGAAGGTTTTTCCGAGAATCATGCACATGGCTAGAAAAAAAACAATGACAAATCATACAAATTCTGTGAGCAGGAATCTTAGAAGCACTATCAAAATTTTGGTATCTAGGTCCCTTTAATTAAAATTCAGGTTTTAAAAGTATCAAATACCGTAAAACCTGTAATTTAGCGCCATGGCGCTCTATTTTCCGGAGGGGTGCTTTGGGATGATGCGAGATAACAAAAATTAATTTTTCACTTGATTAACTTTTACTTGATTACTCGATTACGTCCCTAATCATAATCTTTCTATCAGACCAAAGGAGGCGTCGGTTTTTTTTATCTCTATAATGTTTTTGGTCCTCTGAATAAGAATATGCGGGAATTCCGTAAATTACAAAAATACAAAAAAGTCCGAAAAAAAAATAATTTCGAAAATCCATCAAAATAATCAATCAAAATAATTTCGAAAAAAAATTTTCAGAATTTTTAGATTTTTGGATTATTAGATTTTTTACAACTTTGATATTTTTTGAATTTTCAGTGGGTTAAAAAATTCTAAGGACCGGAAAAACCGAGAGCCTTTGTTTTAAGATTCTCTACTCATTCAGAAATGTCCTATTTATTTCGATATGAAGTTTGATGGATGAAGGAATTAGATTCTTCCCATTAATTTTGTCAGTGTCCATCTGTCCCAAATGTTTGAACTTGGGTTTTTGAACCCGTCCCTTCTCCCCTTTTGCTCCCATTTTCTGTCCATATTTCCGCCGTACTTCTCATTTTCCGGGTGGCTCCAAAGGGCTCAGTGATGCATAAAATGTCTCCCCATTCTTCTCGTTCTGCTCTTCCTCTTCTTCAACTAAGCTCAAAACTCTTCTTTCAATTGTTTTTCTCGGTATTTCTTATTTTTAGGTCGCCTCTCACTACTGAAAGGACAAAGGATTCAGAAGCACATTTTCTTCTTTTTTCAACCCGGAATCCAATCCGTTCTATTCTTATTGTTCGCCATGTAATCCCTTTTTTGATTCCATCCTTTTGTTCAAATATTTTTGGCGACGTAAAAGAAGAGAAAAGAATTGGATTATGGAAAGAAAAAAAGAGAGGAGCTTTTGGTTTTAACATCATCAACCTAATGAACTGCCATTGTTGCTCATGAGTGGAATTACAATGAAGCATACGTTTGGTTGATTGTCTTTCCGATGCATTTTTGGGGGTTTTTGGGGATGGAATTCTGTTTTTTTGTCAAATGGAATTTTAGGAAAAACTACCAAAACCGGAGTCATTAAAAGGAAAAACTGAAAGCCTCTTTCCTGAGTTTCAAATAATTTAATTCAATTTTATCTTATTTTAGAAGTCCAATTGGAATTCTTTGGATTACTTATAAAGTGGTATTCTGCTACAAAAAAAATCAGAGCAGTGGAAGAGAAACGCCAGTGGTCGTGGCCGAAGATCCCACAACGACAACTACCGTAACCTAAAATTGTTAGTATTTTCCTAATTTATCTTGTTATAGTGAAAGACTGACTGGAAACGCACGAAAATCTAGAAAATAAATTTGGAAGTTGAACATACCGTTAACACTCTAATAGAACGCCACCCGGACCGTCCACTTTGGACCTATATATCTCACTTCTTCTGAAAGATATCAAAAAGTTGTCAACTAATAAAATGTTTATCATGGTATCAGAAACATTTTATTAGTTAACCACTTTTTGATATATCTTAAATAAAATGAGATACATAGGGTCAAATTTGACGATTCGGAAGGCGTTCTATTAGAGTGTTTACGGTATTTCCAGGTTACGGTAGCTGTCGTTGTGAGAGTTTTTACCACGGCCACCGACGTTTCTCTTTGGAAAAGACTCTTCCACAGCTCCGATTTTTGTACCATTTTGTACTTTAAAAATATGAAAAGTTTTTAAAAATTTATTGCCTTCCACTCTCATCCTCGTTTAACTGTTTCAAAAAAAAAATCATTTCTCCTATCAAATCCATTTTTCGATTCTCCCCACTCTTCTCCAACAAACGATTCTCGCTTTCCAATCTAATCACGCCTTCTTCTTTTTCTTGGCTCTCGAAACTCCGCCCCCATTTTTTGCTCCCTACTACTCTTTCCTTTTTTGTTGCAGCCTCAGTCTGAGGGACAAGAAGTCATTCGAAACGAGATGCGTATCCTCGTTTTAATACTTTTTATGAGCACTTTCCCTTCATCTCGAGCAGATCTCTGTGCTCATTGTGACTGTGATTTTCTGTCGCACACTGTGGTTTGCAACCGCCCATCTTTACTAGTCAGAACAGTATCCATGCTTCCAAATATTCAACAACTTCATCTGAATTCTTTGAATCTTCCGCAACCTCCGCATTTTTTGTTTCATCCGAATCTTCGAGTTCTGCGAATGAGCCGATGTGGAATGCATGAAGTTCCAGGAAGTACATTTTTGCCTTTACCAGGGTTAGAGGTAATAGCATTTTTACTTTTAACCTTCACATTAATATTTTGATTCTAGGTCATTGATTTATCAAACAACCATTTGGAAACGCTCCCGCCTACCGTACTCCGCAGTCTCAAATTTCTCCGAGTTCTTATATTGACGAACAATCGAATCTCGAATTTGGACCAATTGGCATGGATCCTCTCTCCTGGAGTTGTTCTAGAACAATTGGATTTATCAGGAAATCCAATTGCAATTGCCACATCAATGACTGTTTTCCCACCAGTTCGACAACTTTTCTTATCCGATACTAGGATGGAAAGTGTAAATGAAACTGTCATTATGTTCAAAGTGAGTGATCCGATTTCTGATACTTTCTTGAAAAAGTTTCCCGAATTTCGAGTGTCCCACTCAGACACTTGAAAGTTTGCTCAGTCACAGTTAACTTCATTTTTCAATTTCAGAAACTTCCCGGAAAGTGTGAAAAAGATGTCTGCCGTCATATTCCAATTCACAACCTCAATATTTCTCTAATCACAACAATCGATTTCTCTTCAAATCGAGAGCTGGAAATCGATTCTGGAGCTTTGGATATTTTTTCGAATGCAACTTTTGTTGATTTGAGTAACACTCGATTGCCAATCGGGTTTGAGGAATGGTTGGAGAGGAAGAGTAGAGTCAAGAGTTTGAATATCAGTCATTGCCAGGTGGGATAATCGAAAATCTCCAAGTTTTAATCACCTTGTTCCTTCTTCCAGATGCCTCTTCACGAAGACACTTGGACAGCTTGCGGTCAATTCTTGCACTCATTAGATATTTCTGGAATCGGTGCAAAGCGACTCAGGTTCTCCAGATTCTGTCCAATCAGAACTGTGTTTGCTCGAGATAACTTGCTTTCCACAGTTTACATCGATGCTGTTTCCATAGAATCAATGCATTTTGAGAGAAACATGTTCAGTGATTTCCCAATTCCACCACCTGGAGTCGAGTTAACAGAACTTCATACTTTGAGTTTATCTCATAATTTGATGACATCCTTGCCACCTCATGCACTTCAATCCTATCCCAATTTACAACATTTTGATCTCTCCAACAATCAATTAAGCGAGGTATCCACTCTCTTCTCTTTTTGATTCTGTACAAGACCAGTTTCAGATTGATCCTCAAGCATTCCCATCAATTGGGCTCGGTTTGATATCTCTTGACCTAAGTTCAAACCAACTTTCATCTCTTCCTCATCCGATTCTTCCATCTCTTCTTCTTCTTGATCTGTCATCGAATACGATTTCTCATCTGGATCCTCATTTTTTCACTGGTCTACCAATGCTTCAACAACTTCGAATCGCTTCAAATCCCACTCTTTTCTCGAGATGTCCAAACCGCGAATCTCCGTGCTGGAGCGATCATTTAGATGAATTAACGTCGCTTGTTGATTTGGATATTTCAAATTCTGGTCTTGAATTCTCACTTCATTTAAGACATTTGAGAACATTGAAATCATTGATGTTGCGTGGAAACGAGATCAGAATTATCGATGCAAAATCACTACCGGAAAACTTGAGAACATTGGATTTGGGAGAGAATCGAGTACAGTTTACTTCTAATTTCTCAAAACTAGAACACTTAAGGTGTGCCTCCAGAAACCAAAACTGATATCAAATGAAAGATTTTTCAGAGACTTGCGAGTTGACCAAAATCCTCTGCGGTGTGACTGCTCTCTATACGATATTGTTCCACATCTTCTGAATCAAAGTCAAGTATCTGACCCACTTCTTTACTATTGCTTCTCAGGTAAAATCACTTTTTGAAAATCGGGTCAATATGATTCCCTATTTTAGGATCCTGGCAATATCCACTGCTTCCATATTTGGCATCAGTCAAGCCATGTATCAATACAACTCGTAACTTTTATTCGATTCTTATCACCACATTTATCATTGCATTCGCTATCGTCGCAGCTCTGATTGGCGGTTTTCTGGTATACAGAAAATATGCAGAACGAGCCAATTTTGTCTACAAACGAATTTCCCTTGTCGAATCGCCAGTTCGGTTGTAGAGACATTTTTAGTTAAAAAGTTTTGACGGGTCTCTTGAAAGTTATCTCTTGTCTTTGAAATACTGTTGTTCTTTGAATGAAATTTAAATATTATCTGATTTGAGTTAACGCTTGACGGCTGAAGCTGAAAAAGTTGGTGTTTGTTTGTTGTCAGAAGATTGTTGCCGAAAACTTTGGTCTCCATTCTGTTTTTTGTACCAGAACGCTTGATTGTGGGGGTCAGATTTTTCGAAGCCAGATCTCTTCTTTTTTCTTATTTCAAATGTTGAAGGCTACATAATCAGAGGCGATTTGTCATTGGACATGTCAGCAGCAATGCGACTCTTTCTTCCATTCAAAACTTGTCCCCGGGGAAATTCAAAACGGAAATCTGACGCGAGAAGAAAAAGGGAGGAAAGAAGACATTTCCACACTTCTTCAACTTCTTTCTGCCCCCAAAAAAGAGAAAACGGGACTCAGAACTTGTTGACTGTTTACTCACTTACACTACAGCCTCTTTTTCAGTTATAAATTAAATTCCAAAAAAGAAAAGGAACGCAAAGAAAATAAATCTCTCCTCTTCTTTCCAGATTGACAAACCCAAATTGTATTACTGAATCATGTCAGAAAACATGAGAATAAGAAGGAAAAAAGATGCGGTCGGTTGGGAAGCAGACTGAAAAAAATGGAGGAAAACTAATTTCCGACTGAACAAAACGAACGACAAAAACTATTTTCGGGTTTGGCGGTACCGGGAGAAAACAAATAATTGTCAGAACTCCGAAGGGAACCTCGAGAAACAATAACATTGATCTAGACTTTTTCAAAACTAACCGTATCAAAATGGGAAAGTGCAACAACTGCCACGTCAGCTAGAGGTGTGTGAAGAGGCCCGACGCATTGCTGCTGAGCTACCAATCCAGTTACAGATCTATCAACTTTGCATGTCAGATATCTTCAATTATCTCGTTTAAAGTAGCTATTCGTTACTCTATTACCGTTTACTAGCTACTGTAGGAAGTTTTAAAACTCTTCCAACAGCTTCTCTGACTGTCAGGTTCTTCGGCAATTCAAGTTTCTTGAGAATCCGTGGCACACTTTTCAATTTGAAACACTTCTTCTCCCTTTCTCCCAACTGTCGAGTGTCTAGATCTACAGCAATTTCTCCTGATTTTCCAACCAATTTGACTCTTTGCTCTTCCATAACATCTCCTACCACAGAAACGTGGCATTTCTCGCGTTCGGAAATTGTTTGAAGTGCTTCTAGCAGAGAAGGATTTACTAATGCTGCATCATTTTCCTAAAAATGAACAGTTGGATGTGTAAAGCAAAACAAGAGATTCATACCTGATACTCAGCAGTCCACAATTCTCTCAACGATATACTTTCATCTCCTAGTTGGAATGCATCACTTTGGACTGTAACTCCACATCCTTCAACGAGCTCTTTGATGACATTTCCTGAAAAAAAAGATTGTTAATAATTAAATGAATTATGAAAATTCTGTCGGATTACGGTAGGTGAAAGGATCTGGTTGTCCCTTTGAGAACACCCGGTTTCCAAGATTGAAACTCCAACTAACCATTTCCACCAGCTCCTTGATCATGAATCGATGTCAATGGATTTCCGCCATTTCTCTCTGCACACGCCCTCACAACTCGATGCAATTTACCGCCCATCTCAGCATCTCCACGCTGAACAGCAGCAAAATCCAATTGATTCTCTCGATTTCCTTGTACTGAAACCGAACTTGCTGCACCACCTCCAACACCGATTCGGTATACTGGACCACCTATTTTAACCACTTTCTGGCCAACTGCACATGGCTCTTTCTTTACTTCGTCTTCGTCTGGAAAATATGTTTCTTGGCATTAATGATAGCTGAAAATTCAATGTACCAATTGTCCCAATTCCTCCAGAAAACATGATCGGTTTAAGGTATTCACATCTTTCTCCATTTTCTAACTTCAATCCAAATGAACGAGCAAATCCACAAATAACTGGTTCACCAAATTTGTTACCGTAATCTGATGCTCCGTTTGAAGCTTCAATGGCAATCTAAATCAGATTTTGTGTTGAACGTTTGAAAAACCGTTTTCATACTTTTGCTGGTTCACTGATAGATGTTGGGTATACGAACGAGGGATCTTCCCACGGGAGATCAAGACCAGCAATGTTGAGATTGCCGAAGGAATAGCCAACGGTACCTAAATGGGAAGTCTGTTGAGTTTTACAGGTTTTGAAACAAAACCTGCGATTTCATAAGCTCCTCGTCCAGTGGCGTGAACATCTCGAATTCTTCCTCCAGTTCCAGTAGTGGCTCCTTGAAAAGGGCAAACTGCAGTTGGAAAATTATGTGTTTCGGCAGAATAAATCAAGTGAGAAGAAGAACAAATCGCATTCATTGAGGATACTGTAGTTGGGTCAGATGGTCGAAGACGCCAAACTCTTTCGAATCCACGGATCGAGCTGCAATATTTCTTCGTCTGAGATCCGAAAGTTTTGAGCAAGAATCTAGTATCGAGTTTAGGCAATATTTAAATTACTAGCTATGCAACAGAGATGAGCGGAATAAAAACATTGAAAATCAGGAAGAGGGACCGTAAAACCGAAAGGGCCACCCAAACCGCCAACTTTGAGCTCAAATATCTAGATTCCTGTGAAAGATATCAGAAATTTGTCAACTGATAAAATGTTTATCGTAATATCATCAATATTTTCCAGTTTGAAAATTTTTGATATCTCTTACAGAAAATGAGATATTTTGGTTCAAAGTTAACGGTTTGGGTGAACTTCTATGAGAGGCAATAAGGTACCCCAACTTTTCTAAAATGATTTTCAACCTATGTTTTATTTGAATACCTTGAATTGTCGTTAAAAGCAATCAGACTATTTTCATTTGAATATTTCAAGGTGTCTCGAATTGATCCCATTAATGATTGTTCTCTTTCACACGCATCGATCCAAATTTCCCCTCGGAAAAACCAATGACGAGAGTGCTCAGAATCAGATTGAGCTAGATCAAAAAGTTCAACATCCGTAGGATTTCTGAAACTGAATATTCAGAATCTTGGTAGGATGAAAACTTACTTTTTGACTTTAATTACGAAGAAGTCATAATAAAAGTCCAGATCATCCTGGTCCAATGCAAGTCCCAATTTTTCATTAGCCTGAAAACGTATTGGTAGAGAGAATTCGATGAATAAAACAACAACTTCAATAAGATTTTGTTTTGAAGCCAGAACATCAATGATGGTTACATTTTCAATGGAATGACTCTCGTTGTCAAAATTCATATCAGTTGAGTAAATGACTTCTGAACTTGTTGTTTATTGTTAAGAAAGTATATTCCGTTTACCAGTCATTTTGTCCGCTGCCAATTCAAAAAAATCATTCTCATCTACATCGTTCGGCACAAGATACCGTATTCCTCTCTCGATTTTTTCAACATTCCGAATATCGGCACTATCGAAAACATTCAAAATATTGGTACAAGTGGCGGTTTTGACAGCTGTCCTTGGACAAATTTCAATCACTTTTCCATTTTTGGAATTCAAAATTGATTCTCTCCAAACATATTTTTCAAATGGAGAATGAGAAAGCAAATTGGAAAGTTTAGACCAATTGGTATCAATGAAATCGGGCTAAAATTGGAGATATCAGATATCAGAAATACAAAAAAACTCACTTCGTCGACAATCAAATGATAACAATATTCCACAGAAACATCTAATTTTCGATGGAATTTCTTTTCGAAATCTCTTTGAATCTGGCTCACTTTTCGAGATTCGACAGCTTTCGAATAAAGTTTCACATGAAACTTTGTCATTTTTTCAATCTTCAAAAAAAATTGAATATGAATGGATTCAATAGAACGAGAGTGAACAGAAAACTACAGTGAGCTGATAAGAAGTGAAAATATGTCTGTTTTCTATCTCTTTTTTCAGTGTGTCGTCGACAAAATCAAGAATAACAAGGTCGAGAATAGACAGGTAATTGATACTACTTTTATTGTTCTTGACATCAAATTTTTATTGTCGTTTCAAAATTTTGCATTCATTCTTTTGAAGTTATTGAAGTTGCAGGTTAGCAGGAATACGAATTTATGAACTCGTTAATATTATTATTGCACATAAAAACTGGAGCTATGGAAGAGAAACGCCAGTGGCCGTGGCCGAAGGTCTCACAGCGACAACTACCGTAACAAAAATGTATCATTTTTCCGGATTTATCATCCCAATTTCGTGCGTTTTAGTCAATTTTTTCCTACTGTTTTAGAGAAAACTTACAGAAAACTCGACGAAAAGCAGTGAAAAGTTGGAAAATATGTGCAGAAAATAAATCACAGCTCCGATTTTTTGTACCAGAACAATAGGGAGATTTTGAGAAAGAGCTGGAGAACCTTGAGAAAATTCTATCGAATAGTGAATTCTGTGTGGGTATCGTGCCTGATTCAAAATTTCACTTTCATTATCATATTCATATTCATAAAACCAAGTACAAAAGAGTGACAAATAGGGTAAAAATACAGTAGTCTAATACACATAGATTACTAATTTTGATTGAATGTGGACATGAAAAAATTTGGGTTTCACACTTTCTAGGTACAAAAAAAGATAGACGCGTCATGGAAAGTGGACAGCGAAAATATCATAGAACAAATAGAACAAAAAAGAATAGGAGATATGCAAACGTTGGCGGAAGAGTGAGGAACGTGAGAGAGTATGGGGAAACATCTGACACAAAATCATGTCAGCAGTATCTTCAGTCGATTCGTCACATTTTGAAATCGATTCTTTACAATTCTATAGAGAGCTTGGCATTTAGAAATTGTTTTCAGAGGAAACCGGAAGACGTGTGAATGAAAAAGGGGGGGGATGTATAGGTTACAAGGAAGACAGCTGGAAAAAGGAACAAAATGCTATAGAAGACATGCAACATTACATGGGAAACGTACTCTATAAGAAAAATATGTGGGGAGGAGTCTTGTGAGTCAGAGGGAAAACGTGATAACTGAACTTTGTGTAAGATTTCTATCACAGGGAAAAAAGAAAAATTCGATGAAAATTCAATTATAATAAAACAAATAATTCCATTTCGTTTGACACAATTCTGTCGAATATGACCCGAAAAACTAGAAATTTAGACTCGGAAATTGGCTGGTGCTGGTTCGTTATCATCATCCTCTTCCTCTTGTCTCACTACCCGTTGCTCTGAAATCATTTTATAATAATTATGAGAACTCGGCCTAAATTCAACTAAAACCTCCGTCAAAGTTGTTTATCACACGCGAAATATCTTGTTGAATCTGACCTCCATCCTCGTTACTCTTCAAAAAGAAACACTTCGTTTTGTTCGTCGTATCTCTGATTTACAGACACTCTTTTGGTTAGTATTTAGATGGAATGTTCTAAAAAGTTGTAATGGATACAACTTACTAATAACTAGATGAAGTGTTCAATAATGAAAACTTACAACGCCCGTGAACACGGCTGGGCGTGCACACTTCGAGAAGAGAGTGTCTGGAGATTGCCCGTGAAGAAGTCCGACGATGACAACCTATAACAAAATAATTGAGAGACTAAAAGAAAAAGAGAAACATACTGTCATGTTGTCACATCCGAGACCGCCCATCTGACAATCTGGAGCCAAGCACCGTGTGAGAAGTTCCTCACAGATCTGAAAACATACATGCTATAAATGAAAAATTTTCCAAATACTAACCGATTGTGGATCTCTCTTCTCCGAGAGCTTCTCGCGGACGAAATCGACAACTTCTTGGTTTGTCATTACATCCCAAATACCATCGCATGCCAGAACAATGAATTCATGATCCGGGGTTAATTTGTCAGTGATGACATCAGGGAAAGCTAAAAGAAACCATTGGTTCGAAGATTAAAAAAGAAAATATCTACCAGTAACGATCTGCTCCTCAGCTGGCTTTGTGTCACAATTCTTGAATGTGAAATCACCGAGAGCTCTGGAGAGAGCCAAGTTTCCATTGACGCGGTTGAACTCGACCCATCCACCGGCAGCAATAATACGCCGAGCCTCGATCTCATGAGATGGTTTATGGTCGAAGGATAGTGGACGAGCTTCTCCGAGAACTGATGAAACGGCACGAGAATCACCGGCGTTACCTAGAAGAATTTTGGTTAGCATTTAGGTTAGAACCCGAATCGGAGTATCATTATTTGAAGAAAAAATATTTCGTGATCTCAATCCCAATCTTTTAAAATCTCCTGACGATTCGAGGTCAAAGTTTAAAGTTGTCACTTTGAAAACCTACCACAATAAACATCTCCCTCCTTTATCAACACAACAACTGCTGTCGTTCCACTGACATCGTCCTTTGTCTCTTCATCCACTCTCATCTGTTGATCCAAATCCAAGAATCCTCTCTCGATAGCCTCTTTCAAATTTCCCTCGGAGAACTCTTTTCTAGCGACCACTTTTTTGTGAAGATTGATTCCGGAGTATTGTGACACTTTGGATCCACCATGTCCGTCGTAAACAGCGAAGAATGCGCATTTCGGATCGTCTGGGAGTGAGAGAAGATGGGTATGGGCATCTTCCATATCTGAAAAATTTAGCTTTGTGTATAATATCAGTTCCTTATAGATGCAAGTTTTTCATATAAAACTCAATTATTTCAAAGAACTATTTTCAAATGAATAGATCTTCCATCTCAATTTTATAAATGAATCACATCTTTTTCGTACCTCATTAAGTGCACCTTCATGCACTCATTAGATTTTTCTTTTAAAACGAAGCTAATTAGAATCTGATGAGACATTCATAAAACAAAGCTTCTATTCGTCGTGTTTCCGCTCATCTGCTAGCAAAAAAGCTCAATTTGAACCCAACTCACCAACTCTCCATCCTTGCATACAGCTGCTACCAACTAGATAGTTTTCGTTGGCGCACGACGCCGACTCTTTTTTGGTAACTGGCTCACTCAGTGTTTGTCCCATATTTCTGAAAAAAAAGATTGAAAATTTAAAAAAAGAACAAAGAACTTCAGGGTGAGTAAAATTGCGATGTTTGAACGATAAATGGGGAAAGTGTAAAAAAAGATGAAAAGAGAGAAAATCGGAAAACTATGTGAACGAAAATTGGTAGAAAGGCTGAACAAGGTTATCACATCGACCACATTGTTACCTGTTCTTCTTGAAGTTGTTGAGAAGACCAAGAGAGCACGTGTCACGTGATCAAACGATAAATTAAATGCCTTTCAAAAGAGGAATCGGGGGAGATGTTCTTCTCTGTGTCGGCAAGAAACGTTTTTGAAGCACTGAACTTTTTTAAAAACAGTTAATCGAATTTCAAGATTATTCAACCTATTCAAAAAAAATCGAAGTAAATAGCTTACTATCAGTCGAAACAAATTTGAGAAAATAGTTAGAGTAAACATTTTTGCAACCGTAATTCTTTCTAAAGAGTGCAGTGTCCTGCAGCGCAGTTGCAATTCCAAGAGAGCGCCTTTAATGAGGTTGTACGGTATTGATAGAACTGAAAAAAAACCGCCTCTTGCGGTTTTTCTGTGCAAAATCTATTTTGGAATTTCCAAATTGGAAACATCGTTGAGAATTGGAAAAGTATATAAATGTGAAACTAGATTTCAGTCTATTGGGAAAACATTTTCTTGAAAATCAACTCTTTCATAATCAAAGTGGGAATTGTATTGTGGGTTTCCGGACAAAAATACGTGTGAAAGTTCAAAAAATGTGTCATTTTTGTGGTTGCGAAACGGAATCGAGAATGACGATGATGTCATTGAACTTGAATGACTGAAATTTCACATTTCCTGATTTTTGAAAAGTCTATCCAGACTCGACACCGAAGGAGTAAAATATCTATTATATTAACCCTTAAAGCAAATAAGAAAAAAAAGAAAGTTAGAGAAAAATTGGAGACACAGCCGAGTGATTTTATTGTATGTGAACCGATAAAACTTTTCGTCTCAAGACCACGTGCTAACAGGAAAAAAACGGCCATCGGGAAATAAAAATGTGACACCAAGTTTCGGTTCATCTTGGTCGCGCCGTCGGACGTCCCCCTTGTCGCCGCATCGAAACAAACATTGATACCGAGACGGAAAAGAGGTGAGAGAGGAGACCGAAAAACGGACACAAGGCAGCCAGGCGAAAATCGATAGGTGAAGAGAGTACGGAAGGAGGAGAAGCGCAGACATTCGGCTTCCTCTGTGACCACTGAAAATCACATGGCGCTACGCGGGGAAACCCCCTCATGTGCGGGAAGTGATGCAATTGCGCTCTAACCGATGCATGAAAACCTAGAAATTTATCAAATTTCTCACGTTGACAGGTTACCAGATAGAACATGAGGAGAGACTACAACGTACAGTACCTAGGTTGGTTTCCCAAGTGATCTTAAAGTAATCAAGTTTTTTTTTTAATTGAAAGAGGAGAGTGATTTGTTAAGAAACTTCTGAAGGGATGGTGGACTGCACGAGTACAATGGAACTGAACAAGCGAAGTGAGATCAGAACTCTAGTATATTACTGTATATAAAGCTTTAATGTATAAAAGGTACACTATCTAGATCAATGTTCGTTTAACGAAGTATTTAAACAACTTTGAAAATGGTGAATCAGGAAAAACAGGGAAGGAAATGAATGCGACACCCGAATGAACAAAAATAAGATATTTTGGCAATATTCTCAAATTCGCTTCCACTTTTTGGGCAGCTGTCATTTCTGGAATTCAATGGGAAACAATATGAAGTCAGACAACTAGCACCTCGTAATCAGAAAATTGGTGATAAGCAGTCCAAAATCACGTTTTTGGGAAGACTTATGATTGGGACTGTCAATAACTTTCAATGCAATTTCCGAAAAGATGAACTCCAAGTCACAAAATGTATTTTTTGTTAAGTTCTAAAAGATTCATTATTCTAGTATTTATAAAAAATACGGAGTTGTGGAAGAGAAACGCTGGCGGAGGTTGCCGAAGATCCCACAGAGACAACTACCGTAACCCAAAAATATGTTCATTTTCGGATTTGTTTTCTCGATTATCACTGCTTTTCGTCGAGTTCTCTGATATTTGTCCAAAAAAAAAATCTGAAAATCAAAGTGAAAAAAATGACTTGAAACGAAAATCGAAATAAATCCTGAAAATAAAAATATTTTCAGGTTACGGTAGTTGTCATTGTGTGACCTTCGGCCAACGGTCGTCAGATTTTCTCTTCCACAGCTCCGATTTTTTGTGTACCAGAATAATACTATCCATTTTTTTTTCATAACCTTATTTCTCTTTTCCAACATATCCGCTTTTTTCTAGTTTTCGAATATGTTCTCATTTTCTAAATGCATTGTTCGTTTGTTTGTGATCCCCGTAGGGATGTTTATTTAGGATTTCATATATATTGAATCATTGTATTCCTTCTTTATTTTCTCATGTCCAATTGTGATCTTCCAATATTCTTTCTCTTTTTAATAAACATTTCTTTTGGTGTAAGTTACTGATTAGCAATTGTGTCTACAGTAATCCCCTTTCTAGTGTCCTCCAAGTCTTGAAAGTTTGAACCTGCCACATCCAGTTGTTCATACAGAATGTCTAAAAAGAAACAGTTGTCAACGGGGATACATTTGTAGATTGAATAGATGTGTTGGTGGAAGGGCATTTGCAAGTAAAATCAAACAATTACAAAATAGTGTGAGTGATAATGGGGCCTCATAATGTCAAGTTTGAGCTTAATTCTCTGGGTTCCTCTGCAAGATATTGAAAATAAGTCAACCGAAAACTATGATATTGTGATATTATGATAAACAATTTATCGGTTGACGACTTTCGGATATCTTTGACATGAGCCGACACGGTGTTTTTTCCGGGACGTTTCGAAAAAATATTTTTGAATTGGCGCATTTTTTGGATTGCAGGCTTCCGTTCGTAGCGACTCGAGCCGAGCTAAATTGGCGCAAAGGGAAAAGGGGCCCTTCTATTACAGGTTCTACGGTATTTATTTTTCTAGGATTTTGAATCAGAAAGAATGAAAAGATGTTGTTTGGACCACTTTTTGCCTGAGAGATGCATGGGTTTCTGTTCATCAAACAGTTACAATGTGTCATCAATATTTCGATTGCTCTCGAAGTCCAACCGATGTCCCAGGACTTCTCTTTCGATTATTCATTTCTGCGCATCGAAAAATTTAGATCATCAGGACTGTTGTAATCAGGTAATGGTTCTATTCCAAAAACTAAGTAATTAAATTTTTTATAATTTCAGAAACGAATCCCTCCACGCTGTCTTGATCTTTGCTCCCCTTCTTCTCCAACCACACGTTTCGACGAATCAAAACTTCATTGCCTACAGTATATCTCTCTAATGAAATCATGTTTTCAAGAATTCTGATCCCCATAACCATTTTTATGTTCATTGAACCTCGTGAAAATCTCCGCCATCCTGTCAAATCGAAACACAAACAAAGCCCTTTTCTCGAATCCGGAAGAGATCCGGCCGAGTTTTTGGCACGGCTATATAATGTGTGCATTTCCAAACATTACACCAATAATCACATTTTGATATGAACATAAAGTATTTCACATTCCTTGTTGCTTCCGTACTTTGTGAATCTAACTTTACCGAGTCGACAGTTAAAAGTGGTTAGTTTTTTGTTTTCCAACTTTCTTTTTTGGAATATCGTAAGACCTGTATTAGAAGGGTCGGCCCTTCTTTTGTTCCGAGATACCATGGAGGGTCCTTCTATTACAGGGGCCCTTTAAATAGAGGTCTCTTCTATTTTTCCGATCACTTTTTCATAGAAAAATAGAGTGAATTCTCGTTCAAAATTCATGAAAATCAGTCAAGTTTACAAAATTGAGCAAGTTTTTGAGCGATAATAGTTTTTGAACATATTTTTGTAAAATTGTGGAATTTCCGGAACATTTTAAACTGAAAACGTACGCAAGTTTTTAATTTCAAACATCAATTTTTGAAGAAGGCCCTTTTAATACAGGTTTTCCGGTACCTTCAATAATAATTACTTTCCATTTGTTCCTGATTGATGATACCTAGTATTAATTAATGTAAAAATATTTCTAACTAAAAGTTTAAATGATTCTTTATGAAAGACTCGGAAAGCTATAATGTTGAAATTCCTGCTATAACTTGAAATGCCTTAAGACGACTAGAAATTATACGACTACGGTAGTTTTGCAATATAATTTTTGTATTACTCTGTTCGAATTTCAATACGCTTTGCTGCCGAAAGTCTTAGGATGGGCGGGGCTTAGGTCTGGTAGCGAAATTTCTTTTCGATTTTTTCGATTTGTCGGATTATGGTTTTAAAAAGTATAATATTGATGATATTTATTGAAAAATCGAGAAACTAGGCCAGAAAACATTTACTAAAATTACATGGACTTCGCTACCGGACCTAAGATCCGCCCATCTTTGGATTTTCGGCTGCAACGCGCATTGAAATTAGATTAAAAAGATTTCAGTGAGCTTGTTCTATACAATCAACTAGGTCCCAGTTTTGAGAATAAAACGAAATTCTTCCAATTTAATTAGTCTTTGCAGATACCACCCCTCTCGTTGATCTTTCAAAAGTTGCTCGTGATCAGGGTGCAATTGTTGTAGCTGCTTTTCCTGCGATTTCCACAATAAAATCAAAAGGAAAAAAGAAATTTGGATTAGGAGCATTTGAAAGAGGTAATGCGAACACTGGAACTACATTCTCGAGAAGAGGTGGATCTTCAACTGGAAATCCGTATTCATCGTGAGTGAGAACATTCAAAGCGTTACCGTAATCCATTTATTTCAGAGGTTACCAAGGAATTCCTGAATCTCAGAGTTCTCTCCCTGGAGAAAGAATGGGAGGAATGACCAGAAGTGGAAAAAGAACATTTGGAAGTTACGGTAGGATATTCCTGTTCTTCTGATAGGTCTCAATTTAGAAAAATGTTTAGGAAGTGTCGATACGGCAAAAGGACAATCATCCGCCAATCGAGCAGGCACAGGATCAGGATGGCGCGGATCATCAAGAAATAGTGATGGAGAGAATGATGATTGGAACAATAACAATAACTTTAATTCAAATTCTAATAAAAATAACAGAATGACCAAGTTTGGAAATAGGAATGGAGATGGGGATGATTATGAAATTGGAAATGGTAATAACCAGGATAACTGGAATTCTGGATCATCTTCAAACGGAAATGGATACAGTGGATCAAATGGATCAGGAGGAGGTGGATGGAATAACGGTGAGTTGAGAAGTGAAAAAAAAGAGTATACTAGTTTGAAAGGGGACTTTGACCAAAAATTTTTATTGCACAAAAATGATTCCAATTTTATGTGTTTTCTTAATACCCTTACCAATTTATTCAAAAAGTCCAAAATCCCCGGAAAAAGGACGAAAACTTGAAATTGCACGAAATGAGAAACCTAGTTTTTAAAAAACCATGGTCCGCCACTCAAAGTGAAGCCGGCCCGCCGCCGTGGCCTAGATTTCTCACTGCGCAAGTATTCAAATCCTCGTCCCCATTCGCGACCTGTTTAGCTTTTTTTTGCTTTCGATGGCGTCTTTCGAAGACATGTCTAGACATCTAATTTTTTCGCGAGTTTGAGTTTTTAAAAAGAATTTTCATTCGAAATGTAACTTCTGAAAACTAAAAGACTAACTAGGAATCTAGAAATTTCCAAAAATACAGTTAAAGAAATATATGCGATTTTATGTTTCAGGCGATAATGATGACAGCTGGAATAGCTACAGTAACAATGGAAACAGAAACAGCAAGAACAACAACAATAACAATTACGGAAATTCATGGGGAACCAATGACAATGATGATGGGAACTCATGGAAAGGATCAGGAGGAGGAAATGGAAATAGTGAAAATTGGGGAAATCAAGGAGGTCAAGGAGGAGGAGGAAATGGAGATTCGAATTATGGAAATGAGAGATCATGGAAACCAAGTGAGAACAGTTATGGAAGAAATCGAGGAAGTAATGGAGGAGGAGACGAATGGGGAAGTGGAAGCAATAATGGAGATAATCTGAGTAATAATTGGAATGGAGGATCAAATGGTGGAAATACTGATAACGACAATTGGGGCAGTAACGGAGAAGGAAACAGCGAAAATTCTGGAGGATCTTGGAATAATAATGGAGGAGGAAGTGATAATTGGGGAAATGGACAAGATAATGATAATGGAGGATCAGAAGGAGGATACGGTAGCAATAAATGGAATGGAAATGGAAATCAAGACAATGATAATTTTGGAGGATACAAAAAAAATAGTGGATACGGAAGTAACAGCAATAGCAATAACAATGGTAACAATGATGGATGGGCATCTTCAAATAATGGTGGAAACTATGGAAACAACAATTGGAACAATAATAATGGAGGATGGGGAAGTAGCAATGGAAACAATAATAACAATGGAAATGATGGAAATGGAAATTGGGAATCAAATAATAATGGAAATGGTGGTGATAACTGGAATGGAAATGATGGAAACTATGGAAATAATGGAAATAACAATAGAAATAATAATGGAAATGGAGATGAAGATTATGGAGATTGGTACAGTATGAGAATGAAGGATCCTATTCCCAATGATGCATCTGCTGCTGAAACAGTTACTTCCCGAGACCCAGAAGTTGAGAAGAAAATTGCCGAGCTGACCAATATGGATACTTATAAAAAATTGTGATCGTTTTTTTGTTGCCGTTTTCCTTTTATTTATTTATTGCTTTCTAATTTATTACAATAAAATTATATTGATATTTTTTGAATTTCTTCAGTTAACATAAATTCAACACGACTTCTTTGTTTGGTGGTTTTTCAGATATGTGTAATAATGAGAGACGCACCGTGAGCCCCGGAAAACCATCTGATCATAGAGAAAGACAAGTCTACCAGCAAGGATGAGTCTTTTCAGAAAATGGGTATTTTGAATTTTTATGTTTAGGATCAAGGAAATTGAAACTTCCATAACACCGACTCTCTTTCCAAATTGTTTATATTTCTGCACAACTCTATTATGATACGAAAATAAATTGAATGGTTTTCATCTATGCCCAACTCGTTGATACATTTTTCTTTTTTTCATCCTCAAATTTTTTCACATTATATTAATTTCAGATAAATATTTTCTTCGCTCCAATGACAATGCAATTCTAGATCCCATACTCTGAGAAAGTATCATTCCGGTTTAGAAAGTTAAATTAAAAGAAGAAGAAGAAAACATTGCTCTTTCTTGGAATACTAACTAGCTCATAGAAGACCACAAATTCATTTTGACTCCTCATTCAATTCATTTATCTTCTTCTAGCTTCCCTCTGAACTACGCTTTCCATTACAACACAAAGTGCATTTCTTAAAAAGAGAGAGAATGCTCAATGTCATTTGAATACTTTTGTCGCTTTTCTTTCTTTTCTGTTCCTTTTCAAGTCTATCGATTCTAGTTTCTTTTTCGGAAGAAGAAGACAAAGTTTCTTCTATTGGAGCAATGCTATAGTTGCTCTCCTCTTTCCCCCGCCTCCACACTTTTCCCTTTTATTCTCTAGCCGCTTTTCTCGAAAAGGAAAAAAGAGAAAAAGAGAGTCAGGCGGCACACAACGACGAATCGATTTGAAGTCGTCGTCCCCAACGTCCAAAATATTCTGCGTCTCACACTTTTTGCCCGATGAGCAACGACGATAAGAAGAAGAAGAGAAGGAGGAGGAGGTCTCGTGAAAAAGAAGCAGCTCTCGCCTTGCTTCCACAGAAATGTCGATGGGCTCCGACGAAGACTCTGATGGAGCAGAAGAAGAGAGACGACGTTGTTTCCCTTTTTTTTCTTCTTCCTCTTACGTCCAATCTTCTCCAATACACATATATCCGCTTTCTAGTTTTCTCTTTTGTAGTTTTCTTCGTTTCCATCTGAAAAAATATTTGCGAGATTTGGTTTCCGACTTCACAATGGTTTGCGGATGTTATGATCACTCAAAATATCCTAACGTTCTCGTTCCGACTGTAGTTTTTTTTTGGAAGATTGAAGCAGATAAAACTTTGAATGTGTTGTAGCAGTCCGATTATCTCAAACTCTGATAGATTCTTTTGAATTGCAAAGCAAGAAAAGTAATGTATATCTATTTTTGAAGCTCTAAAAGACACTTTAAATGAAAAAAAAATCGTTTTCTATATCAAACAATTTCGGTTAAAAACTAAATATATACGTTTGACTGATGGGTGATGGTTTTGTTTCAATTAAGTGTTTCCATTTTCAGTGGTTCTAGATACCGTAAAACCTGTTATAGAAGGTCCCCTAACTTCTAAATTTAAGGTTTTTTTCTCGATTCCTAACCAAGATACTAAAAAGGTGTGAACTGGAAAATTGTTTATCATATATCATAATATTGCAAACATTTTATCATTTAACAAAAAGTTTATATCTTGCATAGGAGCCAAGGAAAATTTTCAAACATGACAGTATAGGGGCCCTTCTATTACAGGTTTTACGGTGTATTAAGGATTTTCGAACAATGTACGATATCAATTTCTGGTGAAAAATACGGATTCAATTTTCAAATTTTATATAAGGTTCAAAATTATAATCACAACTTTAAAAAATGACAAAATTCAAATTGTGAAAACTGTGTTTTTTTTTCATATTAAGAGTCTCTTCTGGATGACCTCAATTATTAAAAAAAACAATAATCAAATTTAATTTAGTCCAGTCTTCATCTTAAACTTTACAGCTGAAAATTATAATTTTTGCATATTTTGTTAAATTTTTCTTCAAGGATTAAGAGCGATCTTTTGAGCCTATTTCAAAAGTTATTTTCCTATTTTCTCAATTTTTCAATGATTTTCACAGTTTCTTTCGATGTAAGCCGGAAAAACTGAATGAAATTTATAAAAAAACGACAAAAAATTGTGAAAACAGGAAATCAAAAAAAAAAAAAGGCTCAAGAGATCGCTCTTACGATTTATTTTAAGAAAAAATTACGAGATATGAGCTCTCAACCTATTTTTTCTCAGAGAACGATAATATATTCCCCATCGCAGTGTTTCATCATCTTTTGTTCTAGCAATAATACCCCCATTCTCCAGTGCCCTTGTGTCCATCTAATTGGAAAACCTAATCCTAAAACACTAAATTCTTAGCTGTCACAAAAAAGGGAACATTCTGAAAACATTGCGAAACCAGTCACTTCTGATGACGTCAACACGGGGGACCAGTGTTTTTCACCAAAAGTGTGCACTGGAGCAAGCATCTCCTTCTTTTTCTCCTTCTAAAACCAATTAACTTTTTCCATCTCCATCCTCTATCCCTTTCTTTTTTTTTCGACTCGTCACTATTTGATTCTCCTCTTCATAACACATTCAACGGGATAAACGGATATATACTATTCATAAGAACCCAACGAAACGACTGCTCTCTTATTTCTTCTTGATCTTTTTCAAGAAATTTTTTAAATTTCAGGTATCAAAAAACTCCATAACGACAAGTTCCATGTTTGATTGAAGTGAGTTTCACCAGCGGATCGTTCTAAACTATACAGCTATATGCCTCAGGCGTCGTTCTCAGTCTGCAGAATGTTTTTTTAGTTAGACGCAACACAGGTGATTCGCGATCAATCCGTTACGGAGTTGTGATCGTCGCCGGATGTCGTACTCCTATGCTACGCCGACGGCGTTGGTCGCTCGTTCTGGCCCGATAGTGTTGCCCAGCTCGCAACAGTCGGTGTCTTGTTATCGGTCGTTGGTTCGTGGTGGCTAGCGTTTAGTTACGCTAGTGTGTGTGACGTCGGTGTGAAAGTCGACGACGTTTCCGACCCGTCTTGAAACACGGATTGCGGAGTGCTTGTCTACTGCGAGTCAAAGGGTGTTAAAACCTTGCGGCGAAATGAAAGTGAAGGTCAGTCTTGAATTGGCCGACGTGGGATCGGTGCTCCTTGGAGTGCTGCGCACC
>NC_013490.2:7062209-7072142 GCF_000004555.2 Caenorhabditis briggsae
TCGGTACCCTGTGATGTGTTTTGCTGGAAATGTTCGCGTACGGTCCGGATACGGTTCCTATTTCAACCGCGCGCGAACGCGGAGCGTCCGTAACGGGTCCGTTCGCATTTTACCTGTGCATTGTTTTCAGCTTCGAAATTTGTGGACTAACAATTTCACGCCCTAGGGATAATATTAGAAACTTGAGACACCCCCAACTCCAGAAAAACTATTAACGGTAGTCAAATACCATATTCAGAATCAAAATGGGCGCAAACTTGACGTCACCATTGCCACATCATCATCGCACACAGACGACGTCCGTGTGCAATCATCTATTTTCACCCGGAGATGGAGGACCCACTTTTGCACCACAAAGAGACTCAACTGGCTCATCAAGGAATTCATCAAATGGCAAAGAAAGCGTTTTGATGCAAGGATGGAATTGGAGTAAACGGAATATTCAACCTGTGATGAGCAGAAGATCTTTGCCGAAATCTGGGTCATCATCAGGTACTCAGTATTATGAAAAGGTTCCAGATCTGGCAGTGGATAAATTTTCAGAAGCAACTTCTTCCAAATCCAGTGACAGTTTGGTCTCGTTTACCAGGAATGTCAGCACTTCAACTACTTCCAGTCAATATGGAAAACTGTCAATATCACTGGACAGAAATCAAAATTATAAAACGTAAGTGGTTACTGTAACAAGGTTTCGTCTCATAATTAGATCAATTCGGAGGTCTTGTTGACTCTAAGAAGAAAGGAAATTGCCTGGAATTTCATCTATTCTGAAAATTTTCATTTCAGAGTGGGTTTATCGAAAAGCACTTTGAGGGAAGATTCATTTTTCTTCATATTCGAATCTTTCAGAGTTCCTCGACCAGCCGATACGACTACTATAATCCCGAACTATTACAGTCTTCGGGAAGAATTCAGAAGGGGTCTTCAAATTAACACAAGACAAGATTTGGACAACAACAATTTGACAGCTAATGAGCTCAGTGTTATTAGTTCTCCGAAACATGTTCCAAGGTAAACTTTGAAGACATACAGAGTGGCGCAATATTATCCAGACTAATTGTAAAGCATGTCCTAGCATAAAATTCGAGTAAAGAATTGTACTGGTCTAAAATTAAGAGTAGAAACACTCAAATAATTTATCAGAAAAATGGCCAATTTTCAAATTATCAATTTTGAGCTGAGTTATCGCTTTTCAAAGATGTTTCATCTCTCGAAAATCACTACGGAAACATTACGTCGTTCATCTTTGGACAACTATAACAATACCTAGACTTGAGCAATCGGTTTGAAAATTTCAGTAGCTTTGAACCACATGTAAAATTATGTTTCTACCAATTTTTGTGCTTCCAAGATACTTATTATATTTCTACAGATATAGCCCTTTTTGCCGGTCCGGGTAACTGTGCGCCACCCTGTCATGTTAAATATAATCTTCTGAAACCATTCAAACGAGCTGTCAAAAGCTTTGAGATAAAATTTATAATGTTGTTTGATATTTCTGAAAATAATTCTACATAGGTTGCGAGATAAATATTTCAATTTAAGGAAAACAATTTTGATCGAAAGTTTGGTATACAAATTTCACTCACATCAAAAATTGAAAAAATAATCTCAAGTTTGACATTTTTGAACCAAAAAAACATTTAGGGAAAAGTAATTGATGGATTCAATTGAGGCAGAGCCTACTTTCCAAAAACCTAAAAATTCTGTTTATCTTGTTTAAAATTAATGTTTAGACCTCGATCGATTCGTGATGACAATGCAAATGACGATTTATCGCCTGGAGACCAACAGGAGAATGTGATATCAGAGGTAAGTTTTCATCAATTGGTTTCTCTGGTTCTTTATAACAAGAACATTCTAGAAAAGAGGCACAAAGAAGACTATAATCCAGGCTTCAACATCGGAACTTCTTCGTGGTCTTGGTATTTTCATCTCCAAAAATTGCGATGTTTCTGACTTTGATCCCGCCCATTTGGTTACGTGGCTTCGATCAGTGGATCGATCCCTTCTTCTGCAAGGATGGCAGGATATCGCATTTATTAATCCTGCCAACCTTGTTTTCATATTTTTGCTGGTTCGTGACGTGTTACCAGGTATAGAATATATGTCATGAGCAATGCTAGAATGAAAGAATTACAGATGAACGTCATCTAATTCATTCGTTGGAAGAGCTACACGCATGGATTTTGAGCTGTTTGTATGTTTCTTACTCGTATATGGGTAACGAGATTTCTTATCCACTGAAGCCGTTTTTGATTGGAAATGTGAGTTTGAAAAGCATTAAAAATTGTTTAAGTTTGAGTTAACATCTGACTACTTCAACATCTGACTAGTTTGAGTTAACATCTGACTAATGTTAAACTATTTCCAAGACATTCAAATCGAAACATCAAATGACATTATTCTTTTACAAAGTTTGAAGATTTAGAATTTTCCATTCTGTTATTATTTTTTTTTAGAAGACGGTTTATCAAAATAAAAAAAAATCATTCTGAGACTAAAAAAATATTTAGAGATTTCTTCTAATTATTGTTCGGATCGAACGCTGAATATCACAGCTTACCGTATTTCCTCTAATAGAAGCCAATCTACACCATAGACTTGGATCTCAATTATCTCGATTGTTGTGAAAAATATCAACAAATTGCCAACTGATAAATTATGCATCATAAAATAATCAATATTTCATCAGTTGACAAATTTCTGATATTTTGTACAGGAATCGAGATAATTGAGCTGAAAGTCGACGGCTGGGGTGGGCATCTAACAGAGGAAACACGGTAACTTCATTTTATCTCAACTCGTAACTCTATCCGAATTGCTGAAATGATATATAAAGTGTATCCGAAACAAATAGAAAAAAATCATATTTCCAATTTCCAGGATCGCAATGTATTCTGGAATCGCTGTGTATCCATGGTAACCTCACACAGTCATAAAATGCTTCTTCTCAATTCTTCATCCACATTTTTCACGGAAGTATTCACTGATCTCAAACATTGTTCCAATCCATCCTGATTGATCTCTCGATCCAATAGATCCATCATCACTCTGGCTATTTCTCTGCTCCTCTTGCTTTTTCTTTTTGCTTTATGAATCTCTTACAACCAAATGTTTCTCTCCCCCGATACGTGCTCATTTTTGTTCTCATTGTTCCTTTGTCTTCTTCCCGCAGCTACTTGGTGCTATTTCGTCTCTTCTAGATTTCCCCAGTTCCATTTTTTCCCACTTTTGCCTGATATATGAACCTTGCAGCCCCGGTTTTGATAAATGCATTTTTCAATTTTCCTTTGATTTTTTTCAAAATTCATTCGAATTTACACCAGAATACCCAAAAAGCAAGACAGGAAAAAAGGGAATAAAAGAATTATGACCACATGCAATCATCAGAAAAAATATCACAAAATTTGGAAGAACGGGGGAATAAATAAATTGAAAAGTTGGACAAGAAATCAGCTAAAAAGAGTCTAAAATAAATTAGAAAACACAACACAGTAGGAAATAGCCAAACGATATGATTCAACGGGTTTTCTCATTGAAAGAAAAGAAAATTAAAGAAAATCACAATTGGGAAAATTGGAATGATATAGAAATCTGTCTGGAAATGAAATAATAGTGATGATAAGTATCTAAAAACTAGTCATGAAATCTAAAAATGAAAGCAAAATAGGATATTTTCGAATTTCAAAGTGGTGAGATTCATTCGACGGTTTGCTGCTCTTCGCCTTTATTCTTCTCGCCGTCTTTTCTTTTTCTTGGACCAGATTCATCAGGAAAACACAATCCCATCATCAAAACAAGCTGTTTTTCATCTTCTGATGACCTGAAATTTTTATTATTTTAGAACTATTTTACATGATTTTTGATAAATATTTAACTTTTGAAATTATTACTCTGATATAATTTCAATGCTCGTTGCGGCGGCTAAAAATTCGACTGTGTGAAGAGCTTAGATTCGGTACGAAAATCTCAAATGCGCATTTAAAGAAGCATGTATTTTCATAATTATCTTCTGGCCTATTATTTTGATTTTTCGATAAATTATATATATATTTTTAATTAATTTTTTTTCACAAGAATTCTAAAAATCGCGAAAAAAATAACATTCAAAAACTTAATTTTTTCGATTTTTTGATAAATTTTATCGATTTCGAAAATTCGAAAAAAAGGAAATACATGCTCCTTTGAATGAATATGCTCCGCCCACCTGACGTTATAAAAGTAAAACTCACATTGTATCAACAAAAGGCGTAAATTCAGAAGTTGGGTGATCCTTCTTAAAATGACCTGTTGCCAAATCTTGTCTACTGAAAAACTTATAGCACAATGCGCATTTCAATCTGAAAATACTCAATTTCAAAGTCCGAATTTCTTCTTTTTGAAACTAACGTTTTGAAACCCAAATGAGTAATTGCATGCCTCCTTCGATGAGTTGTAATCAATGAAACTTCTCTATTACAGACATGACAAACACCACGTTTCGTTGATGCGTAGGCGGGTTTGTATCGGATTGCCGAAACAGGAGATCCGTCCATTCGGAAGGCTTCTTGAAGATCAGAAAGTACTCCTGCTGATGATTTCCCATCTAGACTTTCGTTGTCTTCCAAAGCAGCAAATCCATTGATTCCTCCGTTTTGACTTTTGGCAAAAAGAGCTTGCATCAATTGTGTCTGAATCATTTCAGAATTCATGACGTCTTCAACCGAAGCATCTTCTTCTGGCTCTTCTTTCATCAAATGATTCGATTTTTCATTTTCATTTTTAATAAGACCTCGTAGAACTGTCGAATTCTCTAAATCCCAATTATTGTTTCCATTTCCATTGGTTTTGATTGAAATTCCTAAATCAATAGATTCAGACGGTGTTGCTGATGAGCATGGTGATACGCAATCTGTATCTCCATTCGAAATTTTTGATTTCTTGTGTGGAAGAAGGCTATCGTAATCGTCGTCTGTTTGGGTTCCCATTTCCTTCCATTTATCTGAAATATCGAACATTCGAAGGTTTTCTTTTTTTTTGTTTGGTTCCATAGGAAAGCAGGAGAATACGTCCCAAACGGAATTGATGGGTTCCAAAAAAAACATATGGGTACCTCGTTAAAAGAAAAAAATGACCCCAAAAAAAGATATATTCCGTAAAAATTAGGTTGCAACACAAAATGTGAACGGTTTGGAAAAAGTATTTTAAAGGGGGGCTCCGACATAAACGTATTATTAAAATCGAATTAAAGTTATGTATTTTTCTAATATTGCCGCGAAAAAACAATAAAAACCCCGAAATTCCTGAAAATCGTCTTCGAAAATACTAGGCAATTTTTCCGGTTTTTTTTCCGCTTTCATATTGGGGACGTAAAAACCGTAAAAACCAACAAAAAACAAAAGGCGTTTCGTCGCCCTGGCCTAGGTTTCTCATTGCGCGGGAATTCTAATCCTCGTCCGTTTTCCTAACCTTTTTTTTAGCAAAATCCTAACTTTCAACGGCTTTTTTCCGGGCTTTTTTAAATTGTTTTGCTATAATATTAGAAAAAAACATAACTTTAAAAGCATTTAGATGTAAAAAAATTTTGGTCGGACTCCCATTTAGTATCACTTGATAAAACTTTTTAGAAATTAATCTAAATTTATTCTGACTCAAAATAGAATTGAACCTACAGAAAGTTGTAAAATGTACATTCCTGATTTAAAAAAGGATTTCTCTAATCTGGAAGCCTATCTTTAATTTTTATTAAGTTGCTGACTTCTCCAGAAACCCCTGATTCTAGTCAGTCCCACATATAAATTGAATGTCCTCAAACACAGAAGGTGATGAGATTCTGTTGTGCTCTTCTCATTCGGTCACTTCTTATTTTCTTCTCATCGACAAGTCCTTATAATTATCCTTGACCCACACATAACTATTGGCACCCGCACACGCAATTACAATTGGTCCTCATTTTTCGAGAAGGATGAATATATGTAGGTTAGAACAATTCATGATGCTCTGGAACGAGAAAATAACTACTTACCAGGTCGATCGCAGAGTTTCGATAGATTATCCGTTACAGAAAAAGTGATCGTCTTCTGAGTCATAAAAGCCATCAATTCGTTTAATGTTGTACCCGGATCCGTGTTGATAACTACAAACATATTGAATCTGAAAAAAACTATTGGAGAAAAGAAGAAGAACGAATTTAAAAATTTGTAAGGAAGAGAAATGGAGAATCTTTCTCCGACAAAACAAAATTATGATGAGGCGACGATGAATGAGAATTTTAAGGATGGGAGCGAAACTGAGGGAAAAGAAATGATGATAGGGGAGGATGTGGGTAGAATAGAAACGACGACGAAGAAGAAGAAGAATTTATGAAAATGTACATTTGAAATATCTGGTCACGCCTGCCAATTCCGTCATCAAGGGCACATTCAACTAGGTCGTTTCAAAAGGATATGGAAACCTTTGGGACATACTCCGAATATGAGAAAGAAGAGAAGAAAAGAGAATTGGTTATTACCATGAAAAGGTCAAATGAGAGATGGGAGAGGACGATTTCGTTTGTGTGTGTGTGGAGAGGGTATTCAATTGGTTCTCTGTGGGGCAGCACACCGAGATAACCCAGTGAAGGTCAAACATTAGCACCAATTGATGCATATCTATAGAGATATCATTTTCCCAGAGTTTTTGTAGTGTTGAAGATATACCTAAAACTCATGCTTGCAACGTGCCGGGCCGGGCCGTAGCGACAATTTTCCCGGCCCACCCTTTTTCAGTTAAAAAAATTTCAATGTGAGAAATTGGGAACTTTTTCAATTAAAAAAGAAAAAAACTTATATAATTTTTAAAAGTTATCAAAGTAAAAAGTAGCCAAAAAATATATAGCTTTTGATCGAATTTTTGAAAATTTTTGAAAATTTTCGAAAAAAAAAATTCAAATAAAATCAGCTTCTATACATTCATCGGCTGCTCTTCTCGATTCTCGATGACCGGCCCGTGATTTCGTAAGTATGCTAAAACTTGCGCAGTGTTATAGATCAAATATTTTTTATAAATACAATATTACCTAGAATACTGTAACCAGGCATTATTTTTCAAATTAACGGTTAAGACAACAAGATTGTTGAATTTTTCTGGTAATCTTGATATATAACCAGGAGAAAATACCCAGATGACCATTGAAAGTTTATCTGTTCAGATAGTACACACAAGATCCCTAACCTTGGGTATCTCGCAGTTCGAACGCGCATACGTGGTCATCTGGGAGACCAGTACGGCGACCGTAACAAAGATTAACCATCAATATATGGACGGTCCCAAGGCAGGGTTACAATATAATCCCAAGTGCCCGTTGGGTGAAATAAGGGATTTTGGACTGTGTTAGATTTAGTTATTGCCAATAATTTCATAGACACCGTATTCCCACTGATAAGCGAGTTGCATCACTAAGTTTATTTTTAAAAAAAGTTACTATTTGCTTATTTTAATGGGCTTTTTTCTTTTTAAACTTGGTGGCTCTCAAATTGTTTTCAACAAGAATTTCTACAGAAACAAGTTACCTTCAAGTGTGAAAACTGCAAACTTTCATATTTCTAACTAAATTAGTAGAAAACGAGCGAATTGAAACTCTTGGATTCACTAAATCAAATTTTATCCGTTTCTAAGTTTCTAGCCATCAACTAAAATATGTGACGACAACATACCGTAATCACATTAATGGAACGCCACCCCTAACTTTTAACTTTGAGCCAATTTATCTCAATTCCTATTAGAGATATCGAAAAGTTGTCAACTGGCAAAACATTTTTGATATTAAGATAAACATGTTGTTAGTTTATTACTTCGTGAGAACATTTACAGGAAGTAAGATATATGGGCTCAAAGTTCGGGTGATCTTCTATTAGGGTAACCACTTTTTCCCCGTTTACACTTTTGCTAACCTTTTTATAAGCGTAGACAATGGTAAGTAATTAGTAAGGATACTGTAATTGGGGAATAATGAAAATGAATGTTATATTAGTCTGATCCAGTTCCGTGCATTGAAAAATTAAAGAAACCCAGTCGCATGCTGAACCCATTAAAACCCATTGTCTGGTATTAGTACTACAGCCTGTGTTAGAGATGTGCATGATGTAGTTGTGGTCCCAGAACAAATATGGTACGGTGTTGACAATATATCGAATCGATTCTCCTGGTGAAGTGCACTTCCAAATGAAATTTCCATGTAAGTCTGTGCAAATACTAGATGATCCTGTGATGATCTATGAAGGTATACGTATATTCTATGAAAAGGTGGTATGGTGGTAAGTGGAATGAAAAGTAGGGTTTGGTAAAAGTGGTCGAGGTCTTCTTTTCCATTCCATCTTATTCTTCGTCTTTCTTCTCATGGTCAGAATGTCGGTCGGGCCATTTCCACTCTATACAAGCGATGGGGCACTACTAGGACAGATAGGTCGGGGCTGGAATAGCATTCGGAATCAAGAGGCGCCGAGAAACCGGCTGAGATCGGAGGTACGGCCTCGGCAGTGCCTGGTAACCCGACGCGAACGCGTTTGAGGGATAGCCCACACAGCCAGTCTCTTTCTCTTCTCTCCGTTTTCTCTGATGTTCTCTTTTTCCCACTGATCCCTGTCTGTGGCCACCCCATTCCCTCTTCTCTATTCGCTTGTTTTGCAAAGAGGACGAGAAAAGAGAAGAAGTGGTGTAGTGGGGTGGGGTGGCTGTTTTGGGGGAAAAGGATGGTGGTTATTGGGCCACCGAAAGAGGAAAGAAATGATGATGAGAACATAGTCTTTTCTGTCTCGCACAGACCATGGTAACGGATAGAAAAGAAAAAGAAGGGAACGACGGGAAAGAAGAGGGAGGGATTGGAAGAGAAAGTGGTGAGGATGATGATGACTTGTGAACGAATATGTGTCTCTCTTTTCCTCCTTTTTCCATTTGATATGGAAAAAAGGGATGGACGGGACACTGAATTGAGAAACCAATTCAGTATTTTTAGTTGGTATAATATTCGAGAACTAGTATATGTACACATATGGTTAGAATAGAGGGAATAAGAGGAATTCGAGCTTCATATATTCGAAAGTGTATGTTATTAGCACACCGTTAGATGGTATAATTTATCCTAAAGTGCCGTGAGAGTCTGGAGCCTTGGAAACAGAACTGACGCCATATGATTCCCAAAATGCCGAAAGGAAGAAGGTTTTGAAAGTTAAAAATTCTGAAGAAAGGAGGGCTACAAAAAATGAATAAACCAGGAGCTCGGACTGTTTTAGAAACTTTCCTAACTAATATCATGGGACTTATGGGTCTCCGAATATATTCTAATACCAAATAAGTTAGAGGCTCCTAAAAACTTCATCGGAAATCCAGACTATCCCACTCCTCTTTACCATTCGATGATTATAGAATTGCTGCCAGTATACTAGTTTTTTTAGAGAAGATAATGATCCTACAGAACCAAAAAAAAAAAAAAGAATCCGAGAAAGTCGGAATGGAGCCCATTCTTGTTATGCTTGCTCCACAATCCGCTTCCTCGTATGAGCACGGCATAACCTTTAATTTTGTCTTTCCGACGGAGGAGGCCCATACTCCGGGGGTACATCAAAAAGGGGTACATTGAGGGTACATCACTCTTATAGGGTACATTGACTCAGAGGGTACATTGACTGATAGGGTACATCTGTGGAGGAGTCTGATAGGGTACATTTAAGCAACTCTCATAGGGTACATCGACGAAATACTCAAAGGGTACATCGAAAAAATCTGAAAGGGTACATTGGTCTGATTTCGCACAGTTTTCGAATATTCGTAACTTAATGAGACGGACAAGTTTTATAACGAAGTTTCGGTCATTCATCGGATTATAAGCAACTTACTGATGCTCGGCGAGGTTGTGCAACGTGCTCCTCCTCAATCTTGAATAGTAAGCGCTCATTCCTCGATCACTTAGGGACG
>NC_013490.2:7072389-7083587 GCF_000004555.2 Caenorhabditis briggsae
GCCCCACAGAGAACCAATTGAATACCCTCTCCACACACACACAAACGAAATCGTCCTCTCCCATCTCTCATTTGACCTTTTCATGGTAATAACCAATTCTCTTTTCTTCTCTTCTTTCTCATATTCGGAGTATGTCCCAAAGGTTTCCATATCCTTTTGAAACGACCTAGTTGAATGTGCCCTTGATGACGGAATTGGCAGGCGTGACCAGATATTTCAAATGTACATTTTCATAAATTCTTTTTGTTTTTCGTCGTCGTATAAGAGTGAGTACCTCTTTTCGAAGTATCCTCGGAGTATGGTCCGACGGAGGAGGGACGAATCTCAAAGTACATTCGGTCACCGCAACGTCCAAGAATGTTCCACATGTCCAAAAAAGGAATCACTGGGAACTGGTGACCTTTCAGACAGGGGGCCTTGAGGCACGCATGTGTACGAATGTTCCTTGTCATATTCCTACTCAAAATATATCTGATTCCACAAAAATATTTCCATGAGTCATGATTCCTTTTCTCTCTACCAGAGAAGTGTCGTAGCTCACTCCCCTCGCTCGTTTGGATGTTTGTATGAATTGAAGGAATGGAAAATCAAGTAAATTTAGAAAAAAGGAGGTGTATCAAAAAGGGAAGTGTATCATATGCACATAAATGGGATGATAGTTGTATTTGTAGTTGCAATCGGGTGGCATTATGTATGTGTGTACTGATAGAAAGAAACCCAACACCAGGAGAGCGAGGGGCGAGGACGACGGACACAATTTATCAATACATTTTGGTTGCCCCACTTTCCACTATTTGAAACATGAAGAAGAAGAAGAAGAATAAGGCGAAGGGGTGGTGGAAAAAGAAGAATAAGAATAAGGAAAAGAAGAAGAAGAAGAAGAAGAAGAAGAAGAAGAAGAAGAAGAAGAAGAAGAAGAAGAGGGAGACAATTGATAATGGTTTTGATAAGAAAGAGCACATGTTGCCAACTGGTCCTTTTGGTTCAATTTCCTCCTTCCGAGATGGACTCACCTCCCAACTATAGTCAGTCGTACACTTTCTCAGAAAAATAATTTTCTTGGGAACTCTAAGGTTTCTTGGACGCATTCACTCGCTTTCCCAATGGGCGTGTAGACATCCGATTATGGATGTCTCTCCATTGAAGTGACCTATAAGATTCCAGTGAATGCTAATCCAGAAATTCGTTGCCTGGTGACACACTAATCTCTGAGAGTCCAGGTGAAAGCGAAGGGCAAGAGCTACTCTGCCCACTTGGTTCTTTTCACCGCCTCCGGAAGGTGGAGATCACATTATATTTGATCAAAAGGAAGCTATACTAATAGTAAGAAGGGAATGTTGAACCTTCAAAGAGGAAGGTTTAGGATGTTTGATAAGAATGTAAAGAGGATTTTCAGTATTACAATTGCAGGCACAGTAAGAAAATTTGAGTATTCCGAAGAAGACCTTCAAAGGTGGGGAACATGAAAAAAAATAACTGTTTAGACATTTTGTTCAAATGCTAATCTCGAGGAGTTGAACTTGTAGGACGAGCATTGAAGGTGCGACGCCGCTACCGACTGAGCCACGCGTGCAAAGCGGGAGCTACCACGATAGTTGTACACAGAGTGAACACTAAACACTGTACACCATCGCGTCAGAATGCATACCGTAACTCCCAAAACTCCGAAAAAGATACTGTCCCCCTCCTTTAAAAAAGTTGGACATCAATGAGAACATGGGAAGCTGGCATGAGCTCAGAATACTTTTCAAAGCTTTTCAAACAATCAATGTTACACTAAAAAATGGTTTTCGATTTTTGTATTTAAAATTACACCTAAAAATGCCCTCTTTCGTTATCGAAACCATCTTTTTTGGTCGATTGGACATGAACAGGTTCCTATCTCTCCTCGTTTTCAATATTTCAAGCCACCAAACTTGGTTCTTATCAATTTTGGAATTTTTGAAACGAGCTCATGATCGAACCAAAGGAAAAAAAGGAAATCAAGAATCCAGGAGTATAAGGTTCAGTACTGAGAAAAGACTCTGAGAACTGCTAAAACGTGTTATGGGTTTCCATACCAACAATCTTGTTACCCAAGTTTTTTGCACCTGCTACTGAATATTCGGTGTCTGCCGACGGGATGTACGTCCAAGAAAAAGTGTGTTACCGAGGGATCGGCTTTTTCAGAAATGAAGTGGAATTAGTTGTTTTTTAGATGAAAGTGATCATCGGACAAGAGTACAAAACCATATGAATAAAGTCTCATTTTATTATTAGAACACTAGAAACTTCTTTTTTAGAGAATTAAATTAGTGGGTCAAGGGAGCCCACCTGATTTGTTTTGGAGTAAGAGAAACATGATTACAAATTTTATTGACCCTGGGTAACACAACAAATAAAACAAAATATAAAAAAGATTAATTGAAGGAATCTTCTATATTCCGGGGTTCTTCAAATCGGGTATCTTGGCTGATCCATCTCGGTACATATTCAAAGATTTTTTTTTTTAATTTTGTACTCTTTTGCGTCAATGCTCCCAACGAAAGACTTCATTTTGATGTGTCCATGGAACATGAATCTGGAGAACACTCTTCTATTATTGTTACAAGCCGTTATTGATTTGAGTTTGGTTTCAAACTTATGGGGTTGGTCATATTGTCGAATTAAAAAAACTGGGACCTGAGAATTTGAAAGGCGTAGCTTTTTTTGATCTACGAAAAAGCGCAACAAATCTTAACAGTTCAGACTTTCGCCTCGTTCGAGCTACTTTTGCAATTAAATTAGGTTTTTTAACGAAAATCAGATTTTAGAGATGATAGCAATCATTTTCATACCAAAAAATCTGAAATTGGTCCCGAAAATCCCACAAAATTCACAGAAATTAATTTCGTTTAATACTGTAGTGATTTTTGGGCGAGGTCCCGTAAATCGACACGGAAGCCGCCCGCGAAATTTTCCAGGTCCCAGTTATTTTAGTTCGACAATAATTGGAACAGACCGGACCGATTCAAAATGAAAAATTCTCCGGTCCAGTCATATTCTCAAATTTCAAAATCCTGAAGTTTAAAATATTTTTCAAAGTTTTATGGAATTTTCGAAAATTTCAAAGTTTCGATACTTTTGTCATGGTTTTGATGTCCCAAAATCAGGAAATTTTCTTTGAAATATAATTCAATACGTTGTTTTCAAGAATTTTTAAAAAAATCAGCTTCCCGCGCCGACTGGGCCGTACCGAGCCGGGCCGGACGAATTTTTTCCGACCAGGTCACCATGGCCGGGTCGGGTCATCAGAGGTTGGTATTGTCTATTTTTCAGATTAAGGAACTGTGAAAACTAAAGCGTTTCTTCCGTTGTTGTTTGATCAGAGTCTCATTACTTCAATTATTATGGAACAAACGAATTCATACACCAGCGATGTGGAAACAATTACTGATACAAACTTTTCGAATTCGCTTGATTGAGTACTTCGATTTTTCTATAAATTCTATATAACATCTAAACTATTTTCTGTGTTTTGCGTTCTTCAATCAGAAATATCTATTTTCGAAGATTTCGTGACACAATACCCACCCTCAACGGCACATATTTCTAAGACCCATTCAAGAGTTTTTTGATTGATTAAGAGATTTCTGAAAACTGGCACGTCACTCACTTCCTGATATCTTGTTGGCATATAATTTGGAATCTAGCGCTTTCAGAAAGTCTTCGGTGAAATATTTACCCCACAATCAGCGAGAAAAAATTGTTGTCTTTTGTTATCACCTGCTATCGAGAACGTTCTTTTTCAAACTTTGTCACTCATGGAGTCCCCTGTAAATGATTCGATTCCGTTTACATGTGATATTTCATACGATTCTACTACTGAATTGATAAAATTCATAATTCAAGTCTCTTATCTGTTGCTTAACATCATTGTGAATCTGATGATTTTAAGAGTTTTCCTATTCAGCAAGAATAAGACATTCAGAGAGAGTCAGTTCTTTGTGTTTTATGCAGCCGATCTGATTGTGGTGAGTCTCGAACATTGGTTCTTTTTGAGGCACAAGATGCTTAAGGGAATTTATATGAGTTTATCCGAAATCCTAATCGGTCGTCTATTCATTTACATCACTCCCCTTTGCACAATCATTGGACCATATTTTTTCACTCCATCAATATTTCTTAAAGTTTATTTCACATTGTCTCATTATGCTCAAGGATTCAAAACAATTTCTCAAGTACTTCTAAGCTTAAACCGAATGACATCAGTGGTTTTCCGGTCACTTATTACAAAGTAATCGTGTCCCATAAGAACATCAAGAGTTTGAATTTTTACAGAGTTGGAAGAATATTCAAACTCCCAGTATGATTGTTCTGTTTGTACTGCCTGTTGGTGTGATATGGAACATTATCATATCAAGAGTGTATGTGAATCCTTCTTCTGGAGGTTTCAGTGTGAATTATATCAAAAAGGTGGAATGGGTAAGTCTAAAAATAAGACTTCAAATAATAGTGATCTTGATCAGGCAAGTTTGTCAAGACTTCATCTGGCATATTTTATTTTCTCCTTGACAATGATTATAATCTTCTCCAAAATCACACTTTGTGGCCTTTTCGTTATGAAAACCATAATAAAGAAAACCGAAACATCCATAACTGTAGCAAGAATGGTCATATCAGTTGAATTCTCATTACTTGCAATGTTCCAAGTGAATCCGTATCGAAATGAGCACGAAATTCGAAGATTATTTTCAAATTTATTTTGCTTTTTTCTCTTCAACGACATCTACCTGGAGACCCTTTCTATTGAGAGCTTTGGATTTCACTTACGATTTTTTGAATCTTTCTACAACTATCATATTTATCGCATTCAATCAGCAGCTTCGTAATGAACTTTTCCAGACATGGACCGGGAATAATAGTGCAGAAGTTTCGAGGTATGAAAAAGTGAGAGACAAGAAGTTATCGAAATTTATTGGTTTACAACTTTGAAAAGCTTTCACTCTAATTGCAGTCCAATCTAGTGTTATTAAACATCTAAAATTACATGTATTAGAAAGGGCCCTTTAATAGAAGAGCCCCTGTAACAGAAGGGCCCCCATGGTGTATCCGATATTCAACCAAGATTAAAACCTTTTTCCTTTGTTTTCAATCTTGAAAGTTCATTCATTGTTAAAGGAGGGGGACAGAAGATTTTTCGGTGTTTTTTGGAGTTAGGATATGCATTCTGAAGTAACGTTTTTGGCGCTGCACCTTCAATACTCATCCCACAAGTTCAACTCCTCGAGAGACTTCTATGAACAACATTTCGAGACAGTTTTTTTAATGCTCCCCACCTTCAATAAACGGCGATAGTTATGTTACCATTGAAATTTCCTAGTTTCTTTTTTTATGTTCAACATCAATCCTCGCGTCGAAAGTACTCTGCTATTTCCTTTTCCACTCGAATGGATTTTTCTTTGAAATGAAAAGTCAGCTGAAAATTTTTCGAAAACTAGCCGTACTGATCGTAGACCAGCGGAAGTCTGACTGAAATAGCTCAATGAAATAATCTGAAATCAGGATCACTGGCCCAGAATGATATGTTGCCGACGTAACTGATGAGTTCATTTTATGAAATGCCCCCACAAATTCTTTCAATTGATTTTTAAAACCACAGTTCTTCCAATTTCAGACACTCGAGCTCAAAGATCACAGTTCCACTCGGCCCGTCAATTTGGAAGACTCCCTCTGCGAAATAAAATATATTTTCCGCAGGAATCACCATGAAATTATTCCAACTGATGCATATCTCACCGGTCGCAGTGCTCTAATTTTCAGACAAAAAAAACGACAATAACAAGAGAGAAAATATCAGCCTTTGGGAGGTGGAACGAATTCATCCGAGGGGAATGATTAACAAAAAACAGATGAAATACGATTTTTTTTCTTGTTATTTTATAGCCTTTTTGGATCTTACTTTTTGAAAAAATGCATGTTCTAGAATAGGTTTCCATATATAACAACACTTATAAATTTGATATTTCTTTCTCATGCTCAGAACACAAGAATCGTTTATTTACCGCTACAAGTGTTTTCAATAACCAAATCTAAAAATCTTTACACTTTTGGTTCCATGAACCATTTTTCGAATAGGTTAAGAGTTATTCTAGACAAGTTTGTGTTCCGGAAGGAAGTGAAAAATCATAAAAGGTCCAAAATAAGTGTCAGCTGCACTTCAACGTCATTGTCTGAACATTATTCTATTAATGAATCGTAGTTCAAATTTCTCTTAAGTTGTGTTTTAGTTACAGTAGTCCTTGATTCATTTTTTGAACTCTTAATTTTCCAGAGGACGGCAGAAAAGCCAGACATTCTGAAAATGCCATGTCGCAAAATCATAAGTTTCTAATTTCCCGTTATTTTAAGCTCTCGTTAAGAACCAATGCTCAAACTCCTACTATGTGTTGCTCATTTACTACAGTCTTCTCAAAAACTACTTTTTGGTACCGTTACTCGTTTACTGAATCTTTGATAGTTTACTTTATTGCCCTCAGAAGCCAATCTTTTTCAAATGAACATATTAGGTTGGCTAATAAGTTTCTTTCTATTTTGGTGAAATTTTTGATCAAATTTTTCTCAATGCAGAGGGAACTAGATTAATCAATGTATTATCCATGAGCATTGACAGGCGTCTGGTAACGCCCTAGTCACTAAAGATCTCGCACTGTCGTGTTGTAAGTAAATCTTAGTCTTTTCTCCTTGTTTCGATTTGACCAGTAGATTCAATTCCTCTAATTAGGAATGATACAAAGCGGCCATTATAGTGGTGCCTTCATTTAAAAGTTCCCAGTCTCCATTCCTTTGAAAGACCACCAAATACATAACAATCCCCTTTTCACATGAAATTTAGGTTTCGAGACGTCCAAAGCGAGCTCTTTTTTGTCAATCATCTGATCCTTTTGCATATTGATAGAGTAACTTATCCACCTATCATCTACGGTAATTAGATCAGCCAGTCAACTGAACGTGGTCAGAATTGATAGGAGAAACATGCTCATGCCTACTCGGCGATCCATACCGTAGTCCTTCAAAAATGGGGTACGAATCGACTCAGTTCTTGGAGTTGTCAAGAGACTTCAATCCGTTCACAATACTTGGTTGACTATCGGGAAAAGCCTCTGACATTTCACAAGTGGTTTGAACCGGATCGGCTTCAATACGATTCTTCAATAGGGCCAAATCCAACTACCGAACCGAGCTTCGTCTTCCGATTCTAAATTTTTGGCTTCGAACCGATCGGCCCCATTCTTGATGGTAGGGACAGTAGAAGATCCTTATCTATATATTTCTTTCATTTTCTTACAAATAGCATTATTTTCTCAACCAGAAAGAAGTTAAAATAAAACGCAGTTTTGGAAGTGAAGAAAGAAAGCGGCATGCTCGCAAACGACAAGAAGGAGGAGTTAGCCAACGTATACAGAGCAAGTCCGTGAGATACTCTATCCAACAAAAAAAATCCGTCAAGAACAACAATCCCACTGACCAGTTATGAATCTTCAAAGTTTAACATTCAAAATCGAAAGAAACTTATTAGCCAACCTATTATCAACTTAATGTGCCGAGTAGCTTCCGATACAGGCGGCGCATAATCACTCGGACTGATAAAAACGTGTATATCTTTTGACATAAGTATCCTGTAAGCACAAAAATTGGTAGAAATATAATTTTACGTTTGATTTGAAGATACTGAAATTTCAAAGCGATTCCTCAAGGCAATTTGAGCTCAGTACAATACGTGCTATGCTATTAGAAACTTTATTCCGCGTAATTATGCACCATTTTGTAGATTGTAAATGAGGGAGAGTCGTAGTTGAAACAAAAGTTAGAGAAAACAAAAAATTAAAATTAGAGAAACGGTAGTAAATGAGCAAAAGTATAAGTAGTAGTTCATCAAAAGAAGTGAAATTTAATTACCGAAAACCAATCTAGTTTCCAGAAATGAGCAAGTTCACATTACCAGCGAATTTCTCTTACGATGATCCACTTCCATTCACTTGTAATGAAAACCCGAACCTGCCAGTTTCATTAGCCATGTACGGTATTCAAGCAAGTTATCTGATCCTTGGAGCTGCTCTTAATTTCCTTATTGTTTTAACTATTTTCAAATCGAAAGGAAGTACATATCGGCATAATTCATTTTATATTTTGTATACAGCCGATGCTGTTATGGTAAGAAATAAAGTAGTTCTGTAGTTCTGTAGTGTGAAATACTTCTGATACCCTAGTACTAGATAAGTTCGAGGCATATTGAGATGCACCAGAATTAGAACAATAGCAATTTGCTGTTTTCAGGGAATTTACATAAATCTCGCGGAAGTATTCTTCGGCCGGCTTTTTATTTACATCACTCCATTATGCCCAATTATAAGTCCATACTTCTTCTCGCCTTCTGTAGTGACAAAGTTTTATTATGCTGCTGTTCACTATAGTTTGGGATTCAAAACATTCTCCCAAATATTCATGAGTTTCAATCGAATGACATGTGTCATTCTTCCCATGAAGCACCAGAAAGTAATGAACATTTTCAAGCTTCTAAAAAAATTTAAATTTTCAGTTATGGAGAAAAATATTGACTCCAGTTTTGGTGACTTTGTTTATCCTTCCATTGGGTGTTATATGGAATATTTTGATTTCGAGAGTCTACATAAATCCCAACGGTGCTGGTTTCTCTGTTAACTACAAAGATACGATTCCATGGGTATTTCGAAAAAATCTCAATATCTGAAAAAAAAATTTCAGGCCAGCATCTCCCTGCTTCATCTGATTCACTGTACCATATGTTTTGTGTTAGTGATAATCTTTTTCAGTGTAACCATTTTTGGATTGGCAACGCTGAAACAAAGGATCAAGAGTGCTGAAAGATCGTTGACCATTGTTACAATGATAATGGCTGTACAAACTATGATTTTCGCATTTATTCAGGTTCTTTTTTTAATTCTGAAAAAAAAACAAATAACATAAGGACCCTGATACTGTCAAATTTGAGCTCAATTATCTCAATTCCTGAAAGACATCAAAAGTGTGTCAACTGACAAAACACTTCTGATATTATGATAAACAATTTATCTGTTGAAAACTCTTTTATAGCTTTTATAGGAACTGAGATAAATTGACTCAAAGTTAAAAAGTAGCGGGCCCTTCTATTACAGGTTTTACGGTATATCACAGATGGTTCAGAATTATCAGCAAAAATCATAAAAATACGAGTAGAATAAATTTTCAGATCTACTTTGCCTTCCTCGCTGTTTACACGCCCAGCATCCGCGGAATCCTTCTTATGACTGTCTCCTTTGTCTTCGATTCAATGAACGTCTTCGGTCCAATCGGATTGATTGTGATGAGCCAACAACTTCGAAAGGATGTGTTCCATCTGAAGAGTGTCGAAACTCAACCATCTTCAAGGTTCTATTGTTCAGAAATTTTGAAATTTTGTGTTTATTTTTCAGAAGTATATCTACCGTATCTCATCATCAACCACTTTCTCGTGCAATTTCTACAGTAATCGCGCCTATTTCTTCCTGATTTTTGAATTTTTTAAAAATTGGTCCGTAATAATAAAGATTATTTGTGTAGATTGAATTTACCAAATACAAAAATGTCCTCTTCTCAACATTTGCACTGGGGTGGAACTGAAAAAAGTACATGTATAGGCATGAGTCGTCACACTTTTTTGTATCTGCTGAATCATTTCGAATTGAGCCCATTTGATTTGTGCATGCTTCGATGAAAAGTACAAGCTTTCTTGTTTGTTTCTGATCCTAAACATAAACTAGCTTTGATTTTAGATTTTAAATTCTCTTGCATCAATGCATTTGCGATTTGTTTTGATTTTTTGAAAAAAAAATTCTTGTAACAGACTACTCTCTTTATGAGCACTAAATTCATTATTCCCTATAATTTCTTAAATGCTGACTCACTTCCATTCGAATGTGCGGAAGATGACAACGTTGCATTGCCTGTAGGATTGTACCTATTACAAGCATCTTTTCTGACATTGGGAATTGTTTTGAATGCTCTCATAATCAAAAATATTATGATGCAAAACAAGGTTATTTATAGAGAAAAAGCTTTCTATATTTTGTACACTGCAGATGCAATTGTGGTGAGTTTTCGAAAAAACGTTCGGGATGTGACAATTTGGAATACCGTAAACACTCGAATAGAATCAAAAATATTTTATCAGTTTAAAACGTTTTGATATCTGCGACTGGAACCGAGATTAATTGGCTCAAAGTCTAAAATTAGGCGGTCATTCTATACGAGTGTTTACAGTAATCTGAAAAACTAAATGAATTGGAACTAATTCAAAAAGTATTGGAAAAGCAGCAGATGCGGAACTACCGTCTAATAGAGCGGCATTAGAGATGTCCGGACTAACTTTTTCCAGAAACTGGATCTGGGATTCCAGATCAAAAAACATTCATATCACGGAATCCAGAAAAAGTAATCCAGAAAGAAAAAAACATGAAGTCCGGACATTTCAACTGTGGAGAAAAATGCCAAAAAACAAAAGTGGTGATCTATTCTTATATCCTTTGTTTAAAAACAAGTTATCGTGTCAGAGCTAATTTAGCAAACATGTTTGTTGAAAATTGATAGACCGTGTTTCTCGGAATACGGAATGCGGAATTCGAAACAAATTTTTCTAAGAAATCTGAAATCTTTTCTAATTTTCTAAGGAATCTGAAATCCGGAAAAAAAGCGTCGGACATTTCTGAGCGGCACTCCTTCACTTTCATTTCGATTCTTCTTTCTTCGATTTCATTCAAATGTTGTTTAATAACATTAGAGGAAGTGGATTGGTTCAACAGGGAAAAGTCCGTTTTGGAGTTTATTTTTATTTATTCATTTATTTCAACGAAGGGGAGAAAACCACTAACACGTGAAATGTCTATTTTCTACATTTGATACAAGGAGATGATCGATTTTGGGCGAATTTTTGTCGCCAGTTACTCCCCCACATGGTGTTTTCGCACTTTTTGGACAAGAACTCATTTTGTACTTAGAATATGCAAACTCAAACAAATATTTTCTAGTGACTTTTTTACGCTGATTTTGAATCTGGCATTATCTTGTTCACAATAATGCTAACATTTTTCACAACGACAGATTTTTAGTGATTTTTTTCTAAACCGGTTGAAAAATCAAAATTTTCAGCTGAAAGGAAAAGAACTGGAATGTGGTGGGCAGTATGT
>NC_013490.2:7086571-7089823 GCF_000004555.2 Caenorhabditis briggsae
CGATGAGAATGAATCTTGAAACTTTGCCAGAATACTACCCATAGAATATACTACATTGAGTTTGGAGTCTCTAGCTTATCTTTGAAGCAAGATATGCACCTTTGAAAACTGCTTACTGTAAGGCCAGTAACTGAAGGTCCTCCACACTATCAAGTTTGAGCTCAATTATCTCAATTCCTATGCAAGATATCAAAAAGTGGTAAACTGATAAAATTTTTATCATAATATCTTAAACATTTTACCAGTTTATCACTTTTCGATATCTTTCACAGGAACCGAGATAATTGAGCTCAAAGATGAGAGTGTGGAGGCCTTTCTATTCCAAGCTTCACGGTAACTTCAAATCGATATACCACGTCTCCCATACAAGCTAGGAAAATTATTCCTACAGTACTACCTATTCAGATTCCAGGTCTTCTGAGAGCTGAGATACAGCGGTCGTTTGATACTCAGCGAGCCTGACTCAGCTTCAAACGAGTGTATCTTGGCTCTCGGTTGACCTAGAAATTTGGGCTCTCTATGACAAGGAGGGGGGGGGGGGGCTCATAGGTAAAAATGTGGACTAAGTTAAGATATACCAATTTTTTCAAGTTCTTCGGATGTTTCTATGAAAATTGCATTCTTTGCGCTTGTTTCCATAAAAAGTTAAAAATTCATAAATTTAAAAAATTTCAGTTTAGGCCGGTTTTGCATGAACAACACTATTTTTTTCATTGTAACTGTATAATTTGAAATTATTGGCTCTTTATGACAAGGGGGGCTCATGAGAAAAGGGGGCCCAAGCGAAAAGGGAGGGGGCCCATAAGAAAAGGGGGGCCAAGTCAAAGGGGGGGGGGCAAGTGGAAAAATTATGCCTAAGTTGAGATTTACCGATCTTTTCCAGTTTTGTGGCTGTTTTCATTAAAATTTCGATCTTTGAACATTTTTCATAATTTTTTGAAAATTTCAGTTTATGTCATTTTTGCTCATTTTTTTGTATTTTTTTTGTTACTACGCCTGAAAAAATCCAAAACTAGCTGAATAACTTCAGATTACATCGTTAAAATGGAAAAAATAGTGTTATTCATGCAAAAAAGTGGCCTAAACTGAAATTTTTTAAAGTGATGGAAACAAGCACAAAGTACGAAATTTTCATACTAAAAAGAAGACTCCAAATAATAGTGATAATGATTAGGCAAGTTTGTCAAAACTTCATTTGGCATACTTTATTTTCTCCTTGACAATGATTATAATCTTCTCCGGAATCACACTTTATGTCCTTTTCGTTATGAAAACCATAATAAAGAAAACCGAAACATCCATAACTGTAGCAAGAATGGTCATATCAGTTGAATTCTCATTACTTGCAATGTTCCAAGTGAATCCGTATCGAAATGAGCACGAAATTCGAAGATTATTTTCAAATTTATTTTGCTTTTTTCTCTTCAACGACATCTACCTGGAGACCCTTTCTATTGAGAGCTTTGGATTCCATTTATGATTTTTTGTATCTTTCTACAACTATCATATTTACTGCATTCAATCACAGCTTAGAACTGAACTTTTCCAGACATGGACTGGGAATAATAGTACTTCCAAGACCGGAAAGCACGGTCACGCTAAGGTCCACTTGGTCGCCATCGACATATTCACCGGAAAGAAGCTTGAAGATATCTATATATAGAAAATTGGCTCTTGAGCTGAGCATCATGCATCTTATAATCTACCAATTTTCAAAAAATCAAGCTTCCAGCTTGACTGGGAGCCGAGATATGATCCTTTAAAGTCAGGGCATGAAGACGCCCTAGCTGCCTCCCAGACTTCAAAGGTCCGTAGTTCTGTTCTCAGATTAGCTAGCAAGTTGGCTCTTGAAGTGGGCATTGTGCATCTCATGATCTATCAACATTCAAAAAATCACATTCCTAGCTTGCCTGGGAGCCGAGATATGGTATTTCGGACTTTTTGAGAGCTCACTCGGTAAATGTGGGCAACTTTGGTGGAGAAGTTGGGTGAATTGGGCTGCGGGCCGACTTTGATCCAAGGCTGGGCAGAAGTAGGGCAATAGTCCAACGGCGCGCAGAGGGGCAAAGGGTGGGCAGACGCTGAGCAGAAGCTCAGAAGGTTGCGATGATGCAGCATTTTTTAACGGTTATAAGTTTTAAACATATTTTTCATACGTTTTCTAATAATTTTCTTACGATTATCTCTAAATTTTTTCAAATACTGTCAAATTCTTATCCTTTTTTTCAGTTTTCAACGAAGGAACAGGAGGATGAGTGTCATCGATGAGTGGAATCGGGGCAAGCGAAAAAAAAAAACGAGAAACCATTGTGAGCATAGAATAGAAAGAGTTTTTTAATGTTTCATTTTAAGAGATGGGATATCAGTTAGCAAGATGAGACATCTACGAAATCCTATCAGAAGTATCCCACCCAGGAGGTATGATTTTTTTTTCTAAATTAAGTCTCACATTGACTCAATTTTAGAACCTTCGACGAAACGGAACAGTCAACAAGAGAAAGAAGAAGACATTTATGAGAACCCAATTACGAACGATTAGAAAGACGATATAATGGAACAGTTTGTCAAAGGATTGCCGTATCCGTACGAGGAAGCTTGCAAAGAAATCGTTCGACGTCGAAATTCTTACGAGTCAGCCGACAAGCTTGTTCGTCATGCAATTCATGCAGCATTGTGAGTTTCTATAAACTTTTTTCTATAAAAACTAGATCTTTTCCAGGCAACTTCTTCGAACTTATCACTTTGACCGACAGAATGGGATTCTTGTAAATTGCAAGGTGAGATAACTCATACTCTTTATTAGGTTGGCGGGAAAGTCTTTGTCACTCTGTTTGTTTAATCACTGTTCTCGTATATGGAGGCTGTGTATGATATCGACTCTAGTGAATAACAAGGTGATAAGAACCTTCCATATAAACAAGTCCCCATCTCCTTCCCTGCTCCTCATCTGTAATTGAAACGATATGTTTGTTCCCACTGCTATTCACATCAGACATGTTTTGATTTACCTCTTCCTATCTCACACCACGATGAAGGATTCGGAAACTTTCTTGAAGAATGTGTACAACACACATGCCCCTCACTACAATACTATTCGCAATTGGTTCCATCGTTTCGAAAAAGATGACTTCTCGCTCGATGAAAAGGATCGCTCTGGGAGACCCTGTGAGTTGGATTTGGACAAGCTGAAGCACGCATTGCAATCGGATCCATTTCAATCTAGCCGTGAACTAGCTGTCACATTCGGAGTTC
>NC_013490.2:7089893-7093238 GCF_000004555.2 Caenorhabditis briggsae
TCGAATTGTTTTTTCTAAGTTTTTTTTTCTAAGTTTTTTTTCTAAGTTTCTTTTTCTGTTTTCCTTTTCGATTTTTCACCCTTTTCTGTTAAACAGAAAAGGGTGAAAAATACTTCATTTAATTCTTCAAATAAAATGAATGCTGTTTAGCAAAGCTAGCAAATCTTGAAGAAGCAGAACCGCGGGAAAGGAGGGGCCAGAGCGGGCTGTCTACAAGTGGACAGACGCTGGGCAGAAGCCGTCCTAAAGCTGGGCAGCGTTTGATCTATGAAATGCTAGAAGTTGCCTGGAGTTGGGACAAAGGCTGCCCAGAGTTGGGGAATAAGTTGCCCACATTTACCGAGCAAGCTCCTGGGCAAGCTAGCCAAATGCTCCCTTAGAGTAGCCCCTATACCCACCACATAAAATTTCAGACTCCTAGGACCATTTTGAATTTTTCCATTGCCATGGTGTTTTCGAGTTTCTCAGAGATTGTGTCTTAAGTGGTACGGTAGTTGTCGTTGTGGGACCTCCGGCAATGGCAACCGGTGTTTCTCATTCACAATTCCAACTTTTGCACCAGCATAATAATATGCCACTTGTTCAAAATACACTTCCTTGTCACCGAAGATCTCTAGACAATTCCTCATAAGTTTTTAGTATATGAAAAGAAAATTTTGATGTTAGAATGCCAGAAACTAGAGATTAGCTTTCCTATAATTACACAGTTAGTCAGCATTTTCGAATTCCCATTTCATATTTTTTTCATTCCAATTTTCACTTATTTTTGAGTCTCATATAAATATTTTTTAAATGCCCGATCCAATTTTTCACCCGAATATTTCCAATGAATACGATCCGATTATTTTTCAATGTAATCCTGATTACGATAAATATTCAGAAACTCTTAAATGGTTCCTTCAAATTGCTTATCTTTTGCCTGGAGGTTTTTTGAAACAACGAGAAATTAGATAATACAAAGTGTTTTGAGTTTTCAGGAATTTTAAATTTTTTAATACTTCGTGCAGTACTATTCAAGAATCAGGACACCCATACATCGAGTTCCTTTTTCACAATCTTCTACGTCGATTGTTTTGTCAGTCTAACTCTGATTTCCATTGATCTGGTGGTCCGAACATTCATATACTTCACTCCCTTGTGCCCGATTCTTGCACCACTCTTTTTCGAACCATTGGTAGCTTTCAAAATCATCATGATCATTATTAATCACTCAAAAGCTTGCAAATCAATAATTCAAACATTGTTAGTCTTAAATAGAATGTCCGGCTCTAGTATGAAATTCTGGTCCTTAAAAAAAATTCTGGTCCTTAGAAAAAATTCTGGTCCTTAAAAAAAATTCTGGTCCTTAAAAAAAATTCTGGTCCTTAAAAAAAATTCTGGTCCTTAAAAAATTCTGGTCCTTAAAAAAAAATTCTGGTCCTTAAAAAAAAATTCTGGTCCTTAAAAAAAAATTCTGGTCCTTAAAAAAAATTCTGGTCCTTAAAGAAAGATGTGGGTATTTGAATAGCTTTAATGTTTTTGTTTGAAAATTTGGTTAGATTGAAACGTTTATTTATTCCAATCATGTTTTCAATAGTTTTGATGTTTTAAAAATAATTTTTTTTGTAATTTTGATTTTTATTCAGAAGAAGGTATAAGACTAAAAGGTGTGGCATATAAGAATTAGAGAGGATAAATAGTTCAGAACACAAAAAAAAAGAATATCGGTTGCAACAAGATGATCTTATCCGCGTCCTTTGAACTTCCTTCGGCCGGTGAGTCATCTTCTTTCTTATAATACTTCATCTCGATCAGAAGGTGGTTCAGAAGTTTTTTTCTTCCGAAGTATCGTCTAAACATGTATGTCGACATGTATCCGTCGAGTTGATCTTCTGGGACGCCATATTTCGCTTTGAGTTCCCGTTTGAAAGCACCCCATGTGGCTTCAATAGACTGAGTGTGAACTCGTCGATCGCTGGGGTCAACAAAGTTTACTTTGTGATTGACCCATCTGTGTGTAAACGCTCTCTGGAGGGTTCTGATGCCTCCGTAGGCGGCCCAACCATCGGATACAATCATAGAGCCTGAAGTAGACAAAATTGAGCTGAGCAGGATGTATTTTTTTTTCTTACCTGGTTTGACATGTGCTCTAATGATCGGGAGTAGAGTTGCTGCATCTCGTTGCTTCACGCGGAACATTGCCACCTTAAAAAACAAATTAAATACCAATGAAGCGATGTTTTCCATCTTGCCCATGTAAAAAACTATGAGCTCTGGAAGTGATTTAAACACAATACTATCTTTTATGAGTGTTTTTCAAAGAAATTATATGATCAATAATACATTGTTGAATAAGTATAGCTTCTAAGAACGTTATATCAAGAGTCACTCACTTTATTTGTGTGACGTTCAGTCATGCCAAATATCCAGATAGATTTTCTTCTTAGCATGTGCCCACGGTTGTATTTCGCTTTATACATGTGACTTTCGTCGATTTCGACGATTTTCCCTGAAAGTGACTATTTTATTCTGGAAAAAATTACTAACTACCTGGTCCACCAAGCAGAAAATTTGAATTTTTTTCAATTTGTCGCTCGAACCATTGCTCCGTCAATTGTCGGAAAAGTTTGTTGAGATTAACAATCGTCGAAGTCGTGACTCCATGCAACGAAGCTGTTCTTTCGTTGTTTCGTCCTGGACTTTCGACCCAATCCGCCGCTATGTGTACTATTTTTTGTACGGATAGTTTTTGTTCTTGGAAAAATGTGTTCTCTCTGTAATGAAGTTACTGGGTGAGTAGAATTAGAAGGAAATCACTTACCGAATCATTTTCTTTGTGATGATATTTGAAGTTTTGCATGAAGAGCATCGCCAGACGAAATGTAACGGAAGGGCATTATCTTTGACAAGACTCATCTTACCGTTGAGGCATTCTGGGCACTCTCGCTCATTCGGCACTAGTCCATATCTGAAAAGTCTCTTGAGAAAATCTCTTGGGAAAACAGAACAAAAAACTTACGTCGCTAGAAATCGCAGTGCTGCTTCATCCGATTCCTCGGTTCCATCGATGTTGCCAATAAAATCCGCGATGTTTCGAGATGTGAGCTCAGGAAGATTTGCGATAGCTTCAACTGGTCGCAGTTCCGAGGGCTGGACGATGGTGTGTCGCTGTGGTCGTCCTTTGTGAGCGGACGTCGAAGACAGTAACATTAGTAGCATAAACATAAACATTATCATGGTGGACAATGTATAAAAATGTGTGTGTGCCACTCGCTTATATAGGGCCTTTTAACGGGGGGGGGGGGGGGGGTTCCAGGTGGGACTGTTACACCTGGGTTTTCCAGGTGGGGTTGTAACTTTAGAGTA
>NC_013490.2:7093831-7113478 GCF_000004555.2 Caenorhabditis briggsae
CGACCACGAAAATCTTCAGAAAAAGAAAACAGTTCGATTCTGATAGAGTTTCATTTGCTCCCAAACAACGAAATGAAAGAAACAATCGCGCCTTTACATTTTCAACAAGACAAACCACAATGGCTGCTCGTTTGAATCGAAATAGAAACGAACGTCGAAGTTCTTCTACCGCTTCTACAATGAGAACCACCACCTCTTCTAAGCCAGAAATGATTATCAAAACCAACAGACCAATTTCGTCAACTACACCAAGGCAAACGACGACCAAAACTCGAAAACCTCGGAAGAAGACACAAAGTCGAAAAGCTGATCCTACAACCACCATCACAACCACAGCAACCATGAGGACCACGACCACCATGAGAACAAGACGAACAACTTCCCATCAGTCGAGACGAACCACGACAGAACCTCGTACGAAACGGACGACGTCTGCCCCTGAAACGAGACAAACAACCATCACCACTCAGAAGACTCGGAATGATAGAAGAAGACGCGGGCGGCCCACTACCACCACTCCAAGATCGACTACCATTACTCCAAGATTCACAACCACTACTCTAAAATCCACTTTCACCGGCCGAAGGAAGTTCAAAGGACGCGGATAAGATCATCTTGTTGCAACCGATATTCTTTTTTTTTGTGTTCTGAACTATTTATCCTCTCTAATTCTTATATGCCACACCTTTTAGTCTTATACCTTCTTCTGAATAAAAATCAAAATTACAAAAAAAATTATTTTTAAAACATCAAAACTATTGAAAACATGATTGGAATAAATAAACGTTTCAATCTAACCAAATTTTCAAACAAAAACATGAAAGCTATTCAAATACCCACATCTTTCTTTAAGGACCAGAATTTTTTTTAAGGACCAGAATTTTTTTTTAAGGACCAGAATTTTTTAAGGACCAGAATTTTTTTTAAGGACCAGAATTTTTTTTAAGGACCAGAATTTTTTCTAAGGACCAGAATTTTTTTTAAGGACCAGAATTTCATACTAGAGCCGAATGTCCTGTGTTTTGTGGCCAATGAAATATGGAAAAATCTGGAAAAAACCAATGAAGTGGATATTGATTCCTATTTTTCTTATTCCGTTTTCAATCGACTGGAATCTGATGATATCTAGAGTTTACATGCAACCAACTTTTGGAGGATTTTATATGGAATACATCAAGAAGGTTTCGTGGGTAACTATCTTACTAATAATTTGAAAAATCAACAAAAAATTATATTTCAGGCTAGCCAATCTCGTTTTCAACTAGTTTTTATCATTATAGCTCTTGTATCCACTATCGTGTGTACTTCCGTAACATTCTACACTCTAATTATGCTCCCGAAAAGAATTCGAAGTGTTGAAAGAACTCTATCTTTGGCAACAGCTTATATTTCGATGAGTTTTATTGTTCTAGCTGTTTTCCAAGTAAGAACAAAAAAATTAAATTTAATAAGTGAGGAATTAAGATTTTGTTCGCTTTCTTCTCCTATCTTTTCACAACAAGTGCTGTTTTTGGATATGCTCTTCTGTCCTACGATTTTTTGAATGTTGGGTAAGTGCGATAATGAAAGAAAACTAGATGTGTCAAATATTCAGATCTCCAATCATCATGATTTGTATGAGCAAGAGACTACGCCGACACACTTTTGGTATAGAAGATGGATCTCAAGTTACACGAGTGTTTTCAAAAACAATTACTCAAGTGTAAGGATGCAAATGAGAGTAAATGTAAAAAATAGGATATTTAGTCTGAACGATGGAGAAAAAGAACAAGAAAGAAGGTTAAGGGACTCTCTAAGCAAAGTGAATATACTATAGTAAATCGGATGACGTCAACATTATTCATTCTAAGTTTTCAATAAAGTTTGATAACTATTTAATCAAGTTTGAGTTTTTTAACATAACCGGATTTATTAAAATTGTGACAAGAACTGCTCAATCAACAGAAAAGAAACAAAGATTACTTCAAAGTTAATAGGTGCAGAACACTGGAGCTTTTGATGTATCCTTAGGAGTCCACGGCTTTTTAGGTTTTCCTAGAACTGGAAGAGGATCTGATTCTGTGTTGATTGAAGATGGAGCCTCGAACTTTCTGAAATCTTTAAATTCAATTTTGGAATCAAAGGAGTTTGGAAACTCACGCTTTTGAAGATGTAACAGAATCACTTCGAATTGGACGAAGTCTTGGTTTCTCTTTGACTTCTGGAGGAACAAAAGGAGCTGGAGCAGAACTTCGTCGGATTTGAATACAGTTTGCCGGGTCTCCAGAAGCTGATAAACTTTCTCGAATCTCTTGAAGAGCCATCAACATTGTTATCACTTTTTCATCGTCTTGTCTTTGATAAAGCATTTCTCCTTCGAAGTGGACAAGTCCGTATTTTCTGGCTCGAATCAGCATTCCTACTAGCTGGAAAAATTCTTCAATCCGAACTTTCCAGATAATTCCGAATCTCACCTTATCCGAATAGAACGAATAAATATTGAAAAGCTTCCCGAATTTTACCCATTTGTGTGGTTCTTCGCCTTCTGCATTCTGATCGATCGTCTCACACAGAAATAAAATTTCTCGACAGACATGAACTCCTGCCTAGAAAATAAGATATTAACTCATTATTCAAAATCGGAACTGTAGAAGTTCCGGTGGCTGTGCCCGAAGGGTTCCCCAATTACAACTACCGTAACCCCAAACAAGTCGGAAAATAAAAGTTTTTAATAGTGAAAAAGTTGACTGAAAACGCACGAAGTCGAGAAAAAAAATACGAAAAATAAAAATATTATTATTATATTACGGTAGTTGTCTTTGTGAAAACTCACGGCCACCAGCGTTCCTCTTCCACAGCTCCGATTTTTTTGTACCAGAATAATATTGAAAAAGCTCAAAAAGCTAATTTTGTTTACCTTTACTCCTCTAGCTTCAGTTTTACTTCCAGGAGGTGGTCTTCCATAGTTTTTAGTATCAAACTGCTGTATTTTATAAGTATCAGAATATGGATTTCTGAAAATAAACTTTTCGAAAACTTTTCTCAAACCAAAAATTCAACTTTTTCAATGTTTCTTCATTTGCCTGTGCAACTGCATTGAATTTTCTGATAGTGTCACTGGCTGATCCGATAGGCATTGGAGGCTGAAATTGATTGAAAAAAATGAGAAAAGAAAATTGAAAACAGAGAGAAAAGAGAGATGAGATCTCGAGGATCTCACACTTTACACAAACTCTTTCTGGTGAAAAACAAGAAAGATACGAGGAGCTAAAAATGATTTTTCTTTTCTTTCTAGACAATATTGGAGCAACAGAGCAATATCTAAAAATAATTGCTCATGAGTTTGAACATAATAAACAATTTCCGATTTGAACATTTTCTTGAACAAATAACTTAAATAAGTGTGGTGAGTCATTCAGAATGTCTCATAATTTGTGAGATTATTTTCTCAAAAAATAAAGATTATTTGAAAATGATTCAGTAATATTTAATATTTGAAAATGATTAAGTAAATGATTCAGTTAGTATATAACAAGTAGTGAATTTCAAAGTTTTAATTTTCACATCAAAGTACTGAAATTTCAAAAATTTTCGTGAGCCACGTGAATCTTTTGAATCTCCCAAAAGATGGACCGTTAAGTTTTTGGGAGCAACGTGTTTTTTCAACAAATATAACAGAAATATTAACACTTTCTGAATATTTTTCCCACAATTAAAACTTTTGAAAATCACTACTTGTTATATATAAATCTGGTTTAAAAATCGGAGTTCTGGAAGAAAAACGCCGTTTTCCGTATCCGAAGCTCCTACAACAACAACTACCGTAATAGTTTTCTTTTCCGGATTTACTTTCTCGTTTTTAACTGTGTTTCGGCAAGTTTTCTGTTAATTTCCCCCAAGCAGGTCAGAAAATAAAAACGTTTTGGCATTGAACATTGACGGAAAACGCATGAGAATCGGAATAATAAATCCGAAAATAAAACTATTGTTAGGTTACGGTAGTTGCCGGTGTGGGACCTTCGGCTACGGTCCCCGGCATTTCTCTTCCACCGCTCCGATTTTGCATACCAGCATAATATTTAAAAATGATTCAGTTTTGAAAAATATCTCAGAGCTTACCTTGTTCTCTTGTAGTCCTGGCATGATCCTGTCGAGTAACTCTCAAACTACCAAGCTCCACTTTCAATATCCAAGGATATCCCAATTTTTTTTGTAAAAGTGATAAGTTTAGCCAGTAACAAAAAAGTAAGAGGCGCTCATTTTCGCGACGATCCAGGAGTCTCTGCGTCTCAATGTCCTACACACTCTCTTGTTGTTCAAACATAAAACAATGCACACACACAATATGAAAACGGCTATTTTTGACAGAAGTCAACTGGAAGAAAAAAAACCAAGTTAAGTTGCTCAACGTATTTCGAAAATTGGTGTTTGAGACATGAAAATAACAATAAGAAGCAATGTTTGTGGTGTCCTGGGATGGAACTCCGAAGAAAGATTCTGAGAAAAGTGAAGCAAGAATTCTGAAACCAAAAACATAATTTATTTCATTGGAAATATTCATTAATTCTTTTTTGTTTCAGTATGACTATTCTCCAACGGAGACACGGTTAACTTTTCGAACTTCCAGATTCTCACTCAGTCTGGAAGAAAAATGCGGTAAACTTTGTAATAGAAGGCCATCCTATACATGCACTTTGAACTCAATTATTTCACTTCCTGTAAGAGATATCGAAATTTTGTCAACAAATAAAATGCTTGCAATAATATCACCAACACTTTATCAGCTGACAGATTTTTGATATCTCTTACAAGAAGTGATATAATTGAGCTCAAAGTGCAAGTATAAGGTTACCTTCTGAGAGAAAATGTTTACGGTGTTCTTTCAATAAAATTGTAAAATCATTGAGTCGCAACACAGTTGAACAAAACATTTTTGAATATAAATTTTCAACTTTCGTTGTTATGTTTATCCATCTACGTCAGGATTTTATTTGGGTCTCCCCCCATAATAAAAACTGCAATATCAAACTTTAATCAGAAGCCATGTGATTCTTTCTTATCAGCAAAAAGTTCGAAAACTCTTCAGACTTCACAAGTGACAGAAGTGAACTTTTCCATGAAAAAATAAAGATGAAAGGTAAAAACAGAGAATTAGGTGGAAAGAGGACGATTCTACTTTTTACGATCGACGACTGACATTCCTATCAACATTCAAAAAAGATAAAAACATGTACATTGTTAGGCAACTGTTTTCTATTCAAGACGATCACCGCTTATTTCCAAAATGTGTGGAATATTCGGAATTGTTGCGGCTGGAAAATGTGACAATCTGAATATTCTTGCTGCTAATGGGCTTGCCTCTCTCCAACACAGGTTTGACTTTTTTTTTCGCGAAATTCAAAAGGAACAGGGTTTATATTTTCGGTGAAGAAATTCGTAGACCCTGTAGAATATTTGAAAAAATGTAAACTTCCTAATTGTATCCAAGCCAGTTTAGTCTGACTAGATGTCAATGGAGAAGTTGTCAGTATTGCGTCTGAATGAATTCGCTGAATCATCAACATTGGATTACACATTGACAATTGGATGAAAAGACGCGTAGGCGAGTTTGAACTCGCGACCCACAAATGAAAGAGAACAGTGTTCACCGCGAGGCTACTCTCCCTCTTTCTTTCATTGCGCCTAGTGTGGTTGACATGTCTGCGGCATCGCTGCTTTGTGTGATGTTCTGGGAACGCGATTGCAATACTGACGCAGTGCATTAGTTCGATGGCGTTGGTTCTCCATTAGGACATTTTCTTATTTATATCCAAATTCGTAATAAACGGAAACGTTTGACCGTCCTTTTTATAATTTCGTTATCATCTAATTGTAAGTTAGAATAATGTTATTGTACAGGATGGAACACAATTACCCCAGCTGATAAAATTGGGTATATCTTTAGGCATAAGTTTCTTGGAAGCACGAAAATCGGTAGAAATATAATTTGAAATTTGATTCAAAGCTACTGAAATTTTCGAAGCGAAGTCTCAAGTCTAGGTATTGTTATGATTGTCAAGCGATAACTCAGCTCAAAATTGATCAAACACTTGATCCGTTTACTGATGAATTATTTGAATTTTGAGCTCCTAAAAAAACTACAAACTTTAGTCCGGGTAATTAAGCGCCACCGTATAATTTTCAGAGGTACAGAATCATCTGGATTGGTTGGATCCGACGGAGTTACTAGAGACCATGTAGAAATCATAAAAGGACACGGACTCGTTCGAGATGTCATCACTGAAGACAATATTTCGAAAATGGATGGCCAGTCTATTATAATTGGACATAACAGATACTCGACAGCAGGAAAAAAGAAATCAGGCATCAATTGTGTTCAACCATTTGTAGTTTATACTGCAATGGGGACAGTTGCAATTGCTCATAACGGAGAGTTAGTCGATGCGAAACAAAAAAGAACAGAAGTTCTTCATGAAGGCGTTGGACTATCAACGGACACTGATTCTGAACTCATTGCTCAAATGATTGCTAAGGCGATTGCTTTGAATGTTAAGTGCAAATATGGACAGGATATTGGAGATATTACTCGGGTAAGACTAACTCATCGGCTATCTTATCATTCTTGATCTTTTAAGGAATTGGCTGTTACGATGTCCGCTTTGAACATGTCTTATTCCCTTCTTGTTATGACATTTGATAGGCTTTATGCAATTCGTGACCCTTTTGGAAATCGTCCGCTCTGTGTTGGTACTGTAATTTCAAAAGACGGAAGCCCACAAGCCTACATCGCATCTTCTGAATCTTGTGCATTACCTGCAAATGCTAAACTTGATTTTGAAGTGAGACCTGGTGAAATAGTGGAACTGTCCGCTGATGGAATTAAGTCTGTATGGCAGGTATGGTAATTGAATTCACCCAACTATAGTTTCGGGTTGAAAATCGAATTTAATCTTTCCAGATGAAGCCAAATACACCTCTGGCAATGTGCATTTTTGAATATGTATACTTTGCACGGAATGATTCCGAAATAGAAGGACAACAAGTTCAAACTGTTCGAGAAGAATGTGGCAAAACCATGGCACTAGAGGATGATATAGAAGCAGACATCGTTGGAAATGTTCCAGATTCTTCTTTGAGTGCTGCGATTGGATATGCATCGCAGTCAGGTATCACCTATGAACCAGTTTTGCATCGGAATTCCTACGTTGGTAGATCATTTATCCAACCAAACGATGAGATGAGACAAAATGCTATAAAAATTAAATTCGGTAAATAATTTCAAAAAAATGAAGTGTTTAGAGAACGACTTTTGTAGGTGTGTTGAAGAAGAAGGTTCAGAATCAGAGAATCGTTTTGGTGGATGACTCGATTGTACGTGGAAACACTATGAGAACATTGGTGAAGATGTTGAGAGATGCTGGAGCGAAAGAGGTGTGTTTTCTGATAGCTCTTATAAATTTATTTGAAAATTCTGATTTTCAGGTACACCTAAGAATCGCTTCGCCTCCTGTCAAATTTCCTTGTTTTATGGGAATCAATATTCCGACAAGTCAAGAATTGATAGCTGCTCAAAAAAGCATTCCTGAAATTTGCGAATACGTTGGAGCTGATTCTGTTCGGTACCTTTCTGTCGACGGTTTGGTTTCGGTAACTAAATATTTAAGTTCAATATAAACCCAACAGAATACGGTTTCAGTCGGTGCAGAAAGGAATAGAACGAACTACAAACTTCTCGCCGGGACACTGCACAGCGTGTCTGACTGGAAAATACCCAGTTCCTATTAATATCTGAATCACTAAATAATTGATACTTGTTTTTTATTGAAAGATCAACAATGGAAATGAATAAAAATAAATCAAAACACAACAGAAATACTGTAACAAAAACAACAAATTGATAAGATGTTCACAAACTCTTCTTCTTTCCGCGACCTTTAGTGATGGTCTTCTTCTCAACAGCGGCTGGACGAGCGCTTGCCGCAACGGATTTCATAATTGTCTGTAATTTTCCTAATTAGATTCAGGAATCGTTCACTATCTCACCTTGGAGAGAGTAGATTTGGCAACTGGAGTACCGAGAGCTGCAGCCTTTGCAGCACGGGTTTTTGGAGAGAAGACAGGTTTCTCCGCCACTTTTTTGATTTTATCCGTTTGAGGAGTTTTGATCACCACTTTCTTCGCTGCTGCAACTGGAGTGACAGCTTCGACGGCTTTTCGTTTTGGCGTCTCCGATTTTGGAGTTGCGACTTTTGGAGTGATTTTCGGTGCCACTGCCTTCGGGGTATTAACTTTAGGAGTGGATGGCTCGATGACTTTTGATGTAGTTTTCTTTGGAAAGTTAGTCTTTGCTGATCCGATGACCTGAATGTCATTGTCCTCGGAATTCTTCGGTAGTGTTTTCTTAACTCCAGCCGCAGAGAAGTCATAATCGATACCCATATTTTGCAATTTGACAATCGTCTTTTTGAGGTTGCTCACACGTCTCTTAGTATTCTCCGAATCATTCTTGGTAGTGCACCTGTTTCTAGCAATCGCATCCTTCTTTGCGAGACCCAAATATGATGGACGCATAACAAGAAGGGATCCTTTCAGCATTGATTTCGGAATGAGAGCTGGCTTCATGACCTGAAAAAATCGTTATTTGGTGTTTAAAAATATTCAGTTACTTTGCAACGGAGGCGTTGTTCAAACATCAAATATCCATTCATTGATTCAGCGGCGATTTCAGCAACAGCTTTGTTATCAAATCCGACATAAGCCCAACCTTTATGATTTCCAGTCTTAAATTTCACTTTTATAAAGGTCATTTAATTCAAAGCTTACCTTTCGGCTTCTGGCGACACGGATTCTCAGAACGTTTCCAAACTGACGGAAATAACCGAGCAGCTCTCTTTCGAAGAATCCAAACGGAATACGTTGCAGTTTAACAACCCAAATCTTTTTTTGAGGTTTCTTCTGAGCTTTATCCTGTTTTTGGGCAGGTTTGCGAATTCCGGCGCTGATTGCGGTGGGATTCTGGACAACCATCGCGAGTGAGATCTGGAAAAATCTGTCACGACATTTTTTTAAAACAATAATCTTTAATTAAGAGTGCAAGACATGTCAAAATTGAATTTAAAATTTAAAAACGAGGTCAAAATCTCTTGTGCGAAAAAGTTTTTTTCGCCGTTGGTTTCTTGGCGCATTACTCGACGTTGGCGCGTTTTTTTCTCGCGAGAAGATGCAAACAAACAACAATGTTGTTTCATCTTTTTCCCATAATATTTTGGGTTGTTTGACAATTTCTGATCTCTTATTCTGATCAATCAGTTCTATATTATTATCTAGCATTTTCTATTTGCAGTTTCATTTTTAAGTTCATTAAAAACGCACGGGTCCGCTGTATTTCTGATGCAACGGACCAGAAATTCACAGAAAAATTTTATTCAGGAGATTTCTGCAGTAATTCTGAAGTTTTGTTTTATGCCGCGTTCAAAGTTGATTTCCAGAAGTAATTTCCTGGAAAAACGCTGTCCAAAGCTGCGATTGTTTTCCAGATTTACAGCAACAGTAAACTACCGTATCACTCGTTTTGACTGTGTTCTTCCTGTTGATTCATGTCGATTTACGGCGGGTCTCGAAGCGGAGGCCTCTGGAAAACAATGGCAGCTTTGGACAGCGTTTTTCCAGGAAATTATTGTCGGATTAAAAAAGTGACACCTGAAAATCTAGGAGACGGCGCTCGTGTCGATTTACGAGGGGGCGGCGCGAGAACGGATACTGTAGATAACAAATTTATTCATGGGAATTTAGTGGGATTTTCTGTACAAAAGTTTGATTTCTTGATATAAAAATGATCGCTAGCATCTCTAGAATCTATTTTTAAGCAAAAAGCTAAAATTAAACACGAAAGTAGCTCGAACGAGACGAAATTCTGAAATATTACGTTTTTGCCGCACTTTTTCGTAGATCAAAAAAAGCAAAAGTTTTCAAATTGACAGGTGTCACTTTTTTAATTCGACAATACTCCTGGAAATCAACGTTGAACGCGCCATTACAGTACACCTGTTACATATCGTGTCAGAACCCATCTTTCCGAAGAAACTTTCCTTTGAAGTGCTACGGTAATACTGTAGATCGAATTTCAAAAGAATGTTCTTCATTCAGAAAAATTTTGACATTCGTATCTCTTCTTTGTCCGTTAACCCTCAAATCTACCAATTACCCCGTTATGAGACCGAAAATTTTCTCATGAATTCTGTTTTTTTTCCACCTCAATATCTAGTAAAACTTTTTCCAGGAGGTTAACGAAGGATGAGTGATTCGGATGATAATACATACGACGATTATCTCGAAAGTCGCAGAGCTGCTATTCAAAAGAAGCGGAAACCGGTCGCAGTGTACGAAAGTGATTCAGACGATGACTTTCCTGTGAAAAAAACAGAACCCAACAAAAAAATGCGGAGTTATGAGCCGAATGGTGATTCTGATGACGACTCAATTTTCGAGGAAGTTAGAAATCACGATGAAGTTATGACTGATAAACTGGACAATCTCGAAGAAGGTTGGAAAAGTGAAATTGTGGTGAATCATAATTCTTACTTCTTACAGAGTATCGCAGGGAACTTACGAACTCAAAACATTCAGTGTTGCATGTTCAAGGCACAACGAATGACTATCTCACGAAAACAATGGAGAAGGTTGGAGCGTTCCTAGAACCAGAGAAGCAGATAGAAACAGAAGATATTTGTATTGATAAGGCAGATACGGTGAGCTGTTGAATGACATATGTAGAACTTGATTCAAACATTGCTATATTCCGATATTAAATATGTCAACATCAACTTTCAGAGTTCTACGCAGAAAGAGTCAACAACTGTGAGAGTGGTCATCAATGATTGCGAATCCCGGATCAGCAAGAGAAATTGCCGCGATATGGACATACATTCGACCTTCGCCGAAGTTCGGAAGGAGCTCTCTCTCAAATGGATGTGCCACTTTAACGAGGTTCATCTCATGTACAACGGCAATAGAATCGGCGATGTAACACCACACGAACTCGGAATCGTTCCGTTTCAAGTTCCTCTTCCAGAATTTGACGCGATACGGGAAGAGAAAGAAAGACCCTCCAATGTCATCTCTCCAAAAGTGATAACCATAGAAACAGTGTCTGACGCAATATCGATTAAAGTCCAAATGAAGAATCGGAAGAAACCAATTCATCTCTCTGTCACAGAAGAAACGACTGTCGAGGATATCATGAAAAAAGTGATCGAATCACTAGCTGGCGATGCTAGCATTCCATCTCTCAGCAAGATGAAGGCAATGTTCGACGATGAGTATTGTGAAAACTCTCAGACATGCAAAGATTTGGGTCTCGAAGACGCTGATTGCATTGACATCTACTACTAGTCCTCACCACCACGGTTTCCCAATGTTCCATTTTTTGTGAATCCCTCTTATACTGATCTAATTCTCATATTTTTGCTTCGTATCTCACCATTTCTGTCATACACTTTTTTCTCTTAATACTTGGACCCTTATTATTCAGTTCAGTTTCCCCGTTTTCCTCGTTTTCCCTTTAAGGCTTGTAAAATGAACAACTACGGCTTCAGAAAACATCCTCTTTTTCTTTTTAAAACAGGGTTAAAGCCCTCATACCGTCATTTAGAGAACGATTGTTTTGTACTTTAAATTTTGTTATTAAATAGTTTGCCAATTTTTTCCAGACTGAAAACCATGTCCAACACTCGTCCACCGAAAATAGATGAGCTGCTGAAAGTTGACCCATATTTGCATGATTTTCAAGACGAAATTTCGCGCAGATATGGAGTTTTCCTTGATTATCAGCGTCGCATTGAGGAATGTGGAGGCATGGAGGCATTCACCTCATCATACAAGCAATTTGGTTTGAACGTGCAACCGGACAATTCTGTGAAAGGACTTGAATGGGCTCCTGCAGCTGAAAAACTGGCTCTCATTGGAGATTTCAGTAAGTATTAATTGCGCTAATCTGACGTTTTTTTGTAATTATCTCTTATTCTAGATAATTGGGATCAAGACGCCAATGTTTATACCAAAGAAGAGCATGGAAAATGGAGTGTCACAGTCCCCGCGAATGCTGATGGATCATGTGCTATTCCACATAATTCGGTCATCAAAATTGCAGTCTCGCGTCACGGTCAAACTTACTTCAAACTGAGTCCATGGGCTACTTATGTGACTTGCCCGAATCCCAAAGAAACAGTTATCTATCATCAGAATTTTTGGAATCCATCCGAAAAATATCAGATGAAAGAGGCACGTCCAGCCCGTCCAGCGTCGCTCAGAATCTATGAAGCACATGTTGGAATCAGCAGCCACGAAGGAAAAATCAACACTTATCGTGCATTTGCCGACGAAGTCCTGCCTCGCATCAAACACCAGGGATACAATACTATTCAGTTGATGGCTGTCATGGAGCATGTTTATTATGCCTCTTTTGGTTATCAAGTTTCGAATTTCTTCGCTGTGTCCAGTCGATGCGGAACACCTGAAGACCTGAAATATCTGGTCGATAAGGCGCATTCGATGGGAATTTTCATGCTTCTCGATGTTGTGCACTCTCATGCTTCCAAAAACGTCGAAGACGGTCTCAATCAATGGGATGGATCAAATGGTGGATATTTCCATGATAATGCTCGTGGTTTCCACAATCTTTGGGACTCGAGACTGTTTGACTACACTCAGTAAGCAAGACGCAAACTTAAATTGAAAACACTTCCAAACCTTCAGAATTGAGACCCTCCGATTCTTGCTCTCGAACGTTCGTTGGTGGGTAGAAGAATACGGTTTCGATGGATTCCGCTTTGATGGAGTTACCTCGATGATCTATCACTCACATGGAATGAGTTAGTTCTATAATTTCATACTTTTAATAACATCACATCTTTCCAGACGACTCGTTCTGTGGCGGATATCCCATGTACTTCGGATTGAATGCCGACACCGACTCACTTGTCTATCTGATGCTGGCCAACGACTTCCTTCATAAGAAATATCCATTCATGGTGACAATCGCTGAAGAAGTTTCCGGAATGCCAGGCATCTGTCGTCCTGTTGAAGAAGGTGGTCAGGGATTCGATTACCGCTTGGCAATGGCTCTCCCAGATATGTGGATCAAGATTCTGAAGCATACTTCGGATGAAGATTGGAAAATCGAAGATATCGTTTTCAATCTGGAGAACAGACGTTACGCAGAAAAGCACGTTGCCTACGCCGAGTCTCATGATCAAGCTTTGGTTGGAGACAAAACTATTGCATTTTGGTTGATGGACAAGGAAATGTATGACTTTATGTCAACTGACTCACCACTCACACCAATTATTGACAGAGGTTTGGCACTTCACAAGCTTATCCGGCTTATTACAATCGGATTAGGTACCGTATCCATCAACAATTTTGAATCATATAACACTAATGCTTTTCAGGAGGCGAAGCTTGGCTCAACTTTATAGGAAACGAATTCGGTCACCCTGAATGGCTTGATTTCCCTCGTGTTGGAAACGGAGAATCGTTCCATTATGCACGTCGTCAGTTCAACCTCGTTGACGCCGATTACCTTCGCTACAAGTTCTTGAACAATTGGGATCGAGAAATGATGCTTCTCGAAGAACGTACCGGATTCCTTCATAAGGGATACGCCTACACATCTTGGAAGCACGATGGCGACAAAGTTGTTGTATTCGAAAGAGGAGGTTTGGTGTTCGTGATGAATCTTCACCCGAACAAGAGCTTTGCTGATTACTCGATCGGTGTCAACACCGCGGGAAAGTAGGGAAATCTTGCTATATCCACGAATTCATTCAATGAATTTTTCAGATACCGCATTGCTTTGAACTCAGATGATGCCCAGTTTGGAGGACACAGCCGTGTGGACAATGGCACTGTTTTCCACACTTCCGATGATGGTTATGCCGGAAGACGCCATCGTCTACAGGTCTATATCCCGTGCCGTTCAGCAATCGTTCTCGAGAAGGTTGATGAATAGACACTGATTTTGGGTTACTTTGCTCAAACATTTTTCAAGTTTCTAACACTTGCCATATACCCATACGAGATTTTTATTCCCCGGTTAGATAACATTTTCATTTTCTGGTGCCATTTCAATTGTTCTTGTATTCTACCTCCATTATTATCCTCATAATTTGTTAGTTTTATATTGCATGCACAGAAAACAACTAATTAAATAGATGAAGAATAAGAGTAAAAAGCAGACTAGAATTTTCAATAAGCTATGTTTGGTTCAACTACCATTTTGACTTTATTCGATCAGAACATTCGGTTCTTCTTTCTAGAGGGGGTTTCTAGATTTTCAAGTGCAATGTGCATTACAGCTTTAATATGCTGCGATTGGCGGTGGGAATTCAGAGACGAAGTTTATTCGGATCTCTTCCATGTAGCAGTCAACAAGATCATTATAAAGTTCTGGGACTTGCCCAATCAGCAACACAAAAAGAAATTAAATCAGCGTACTATAAACTGTCGAAACAACACCATCCAGATACCAATCCAGAAAATAAGGAAGATGCTGCAAAAAAGTTTCATCAGGTAAACATTTTTAGAAATATCTAACGAAGGGACAGCTTCTAGGTTGCAATGGCATACGAAGTACTGAGTTCTGAGGATAAACGAAAAGCCTATGATACGACGAGGATCACAACATCACCCATGCCTGGCGATGCTTCTTTTAGCAATCGTTATCGTCGACGATCAGCCACCAAGCAGTACACTGATATTGACATTGATTATAAAGATTTCGAACATTTTCAACGGAGCACAAGGCGAAGACCACAATATCATTCGCATTTCGATATGCCTAATGAATTCTATGCAGAATTCGGTGGGTTCAAAAAACGGGTATTCAAGAGTGAATATGAAGCTGCTCAGGAAAAGGTTCGTTTCCGATAATCATGTTATCATTTTTAATGTAATATAGGTTATTTTAGCATGGTTCGATGTACAAAGATGGTAGAGCTGCGCAACGAGAAATGGAAGAACTTCGACGGCAGGTAGAACGGGAACAAGCAGCTCAGCAGGCTCGGTATCCAATTCCAACCTTCGAGCAAATGATGAGAGAAAAACGAGCAAAAGAAGCGAACGAAGCTAAACAATACATGGCTGGAATGTTCGTGACTGCCATTGTTGCTGGATTTTTAACTGTACTATTGACTCGTTAGATTTTTTCACTACTTTCGGCGATTTTTGTTGTTGAGCTTAGATATTCGATAGGTATTTCAATTTCAATTCGGTTAATATAAATAGTTGATTGTTTAAAAACGTGAAGGGTCTTCTAGATGTACCGACATTTCCCGGGTTCCGCAGGGGCTCTTACGGAAATACGAGGCAATATTCTAGCAAGTGAGACTATAGCAAATGATCTTCGAGCTAATGAGTATTTTATTAGATCCTTTCCGGAGTTTCATTTGCTGAAATCTTCCGCTAGTTTGCTAAAATCATTTATGATGTGAACAACGGAAACCATTTCAAAATATTTACTTGATAAAAATAATTTAAAGTTAATGTTTTAAGAGAATATATTCTTGGCTCGCCAATCGAGAGCATCGAGATCAATTTCCTCGTCGTCATCCGAGTCATCTTCTGGTGCTTCTTGTTTCAAACGTCGTTCTTTTGCCTGATTAATCCGCTTCTCTTTCTGAATTTCCATACTATTCAGCTTTTTGAGAGCCGCCATTTGCTCATCAATTCTTTCTAGTTCAAGTTCCCTTTGTACAGCTGCTTCATGCTCTTCTGCCTTCGCATCCTGATCCATTTGCTCTTCTCCTATTTCCTCTTTCCATCGTTCGTACTCAGCGTCCAATTCCGCATTTCTTTCACGGGTTTCTTTAACATTTCCATCCAAACGCTTGTCATCAAAAAACCCAGCAGGAACGCCTTCAATTAGATTCCCGGTGTGACTACTAACAGCTGACTTGAACTCTTCTTTTCGGAATGGGGTGCTGAAATATAAAACGGTTTCAATGAGATCCAATTCAATCAGACTACCTACCTATCTTCTTCATCAAAAAAGTCAGTTGGAAGTGAGGTTGGACCTTGTTTAGGAATTTCTTTTTGCCTTTTGTTCGGTGGTTCACCTGAACTACTCTGTCCCACTTCTTTTCCACGCTTCTGAGCACTGGATTTCAACTTTTCGATGCTTTCTCTGTGCTTCTTTCCGTTCACGTGAGCAGTCCAAATTTTGGGTTTGACCTCGGCATTACATACCAAGCATTGAATGTTACCATTCGGCTTATGCTTGGCAATCATCGGATTGAGACTCATCTGAAACATAACGAATTTTTAAAGATGATTCATTTGCAGCAGAATGTTAATCTTTAACATGGTCTCGAAGGTATTCGACTGTTTTCAAACAGTTGAGACAGAAACTGGACAGCAATGAATTACTTTACAAAATGCTTTATAAAAAAGATATTAACCGATTGACAAAGTATACCCGAAAGTTAAACAAGATTCGCTATGATGAAAAAAGACAATGGGGGAAAAAGACAATAGGTTTGCTTCCATAATTACAATTTTACTGGATCGAAATCAAACTTGCAAGTCGAATCAACGCGTAGAATGTATGGACCTTTCTCGCCAGCCTGAAAATAGATCATTTATTTCTGAAATTATCGATGAATTCCTACAGTGTATGTAGCAGCTTTCACATAGTAAGTTCCCGCTGGAACTTTATCAACGGTGAGCACAGTATACCCTGGACGATAAGCTCCAGTACTTTTCGTCTCGAGAAAAATGGTACGGTCCGAAGAATGCTGTTTCATTTCCAAATTGACACAAAATTGTTTTGGAGCTTTCAGCTCCATAAACAGAGAATTATCATCTGTCTTCGAATGGAGAACGAGCTTCATAACAGGGTGCCTGAAGATGAATTGTTCGCTGTCAGAAATTGATTATATGTTACAACTCACTTTTCAGAGCCATCCCAGTTACCACGTGTAGTTTTTGTGATTGTATACGGCAATTTTACAGGTTCCAAGATGATATCCGTAGTGGAGAATACACGAAGGGAATAATTGATTGTGTTTGTCTTTTCATATTGAGCAACTACTAGTGTATAATTATTGATGCCCGGTTTCGTATCAAGCAGCTGGCATAGATAAAGAGGACTGTTAATTCGAACACCATCAGAAATTGGACGAGGATTGGCTGGAAATAGTATGTCTTAAACTTCTGTGATTCAATTGACTATGCTTACTGGGAATATAAATTTTTTGACCAGTTTCATAAACGATCAAAGTGATAAATTCTTTGTTGACTGCAAAGTCATCGATAGCCGTAATATGACGAGTCAATAGAATCCAAACAGCAGCAGCTGTAGTCTTCTCATTCAGTTTCACAGTTAACTTGTATTGAGGATTATCACCGACGGTATAGACATCTCTTACTGGACCAGTGTCTTGTTTCCAAGTTGCATGATAAACAGATGTGAATGGGAACAAATCGGCGTTCCAGTTCACATAAATGACGTCGAAGAAGTGTCGAACAGATTCGTAATCAATCCAGAAGATCCCATCATCTTTCGTTGCTGCTACTTCTGGATCATATACCAATGAGCTCTTCATTTTGGTAGTCCAATTTAACTTGTCTTTTTCGGAGAAGTTGCCCTTCCAACGAGAGTGCGTCCATGGATTTTTCACCTTCAATAGTCTTTTGTTCTGAAAATGAACATTTATTGATACCTCACATTAATAACTGCACCTCAACACTTCGTATATCGATGACTGCATAAGCATGCGTTTCCACTAGTCCAGAGCGTTTTTGCATTTCTTCCGTCATTTTACCAGTAGCCAAGGTAATCAAGCAATCCCCGCGATGGAATCTGTCGAACAGTTTTCGGAATATAGCGTCAGGATCAGCTTTATTGGATTCGTTCAATTCGATTCTTTCTGGTATCCATCCGGTTAATGCATTTAGGTCAATGTTCTGAAATATTCCAACTTCTAAATATCAAGACACCCAAATTATCCTTACCGAATTAGATCCAGGAAAATCATATCCACCCATAACCTTCATGTATGCTTTCTCGAGGAGAGACACCCAAAGCTCTCCTTTATTTTCAGTTTGGGAACACATCATGCGATTATTTTCATCAACAGGAAAATAGTCATCAATAACTACCTTTCTCCAAACACCGTTGATGTGAAATTTGATCATGTACTTTCCTGCTGGGTTGTAAATTGGTTTTCCGTGTGCATCTTGTGGATAAATGATGCTGAAGAGAGAATTTAAGACTGATTATCTAATTTAAAAGATACCTTGTAACAAGTTGCTTTTTGAAACGCTTCTCGTAAAGAGCTGCAATAGATAGTGAAGAAATGAAAGAACAATCAGAAATGACGGTCTGTTTGATGGTATTACAGTCAATAGAAGAAATGATGGTTGGGTGCTCGAATAGATCACTGACACGTTTCCATCCCTGAAAAATTTGACATCAGGTATTCAACTTTGCTAACGGTTCACCTTCAACTTCAGTCTTTGTTTTTGAGTCAAGCCAATATGTCCATCTGGATCGGTGAATTTACCATTCTGTCCTTTGAATTCATTCACTTTATCGTAACTATGAAACGGAACGTAGAGTTTACCATTGATGTTTGAGGTTGTTGAGAGCACATCAAGCTCCTCTTTTGTGAACTTTTGAGAGTTAGAAGGTGAAGGAGGTACCGGAACTTGACGGGTTGTTTTAAACGGCTGGTGATTTGTGGAAGGTGACGGTGTCGAATGTTCGGAAATGTTCAATTTGGAGAGATCTGTGAATAGGAGAATCGCATCAGTCCAAAGATGATGTCTTACCGTCGACGGGAACTTCTGGGAACAGTAGTTCGACTTCAGTAACCTTCTTTTTCAGAGTGACCAGATCTTCTATACATTTCAAAGCTCCTTCTGCTGTGACTCTCAACCTTTTTAACGTTTCTTGTGGGAGTGCACGATTCTTAGAGGCACCGAGACATTGCTCAACTACAGATTCATATATTTCTCTTGATTCATCCAGTTGGTCTTCACAGCTTTGAAACACTGAAGCTTTTATCATCAAAAAATCAACATTATGAAGGATATCATCTCTTGAAGGCGGGTACTGCAAATCAAGAATGACAATTGAACCGAAAATTTGTTTTTTCCTACCTGTAGTTGCAAATCCTGGATATTAGACTTCAAAAATTCAGCTCTATTGATACATTCCATAACGTTTTTGCGAAAAATGGATAAACATTTTTTCCCTTGAACCAGTTTCAAAAGTTGATTTCCAGCTTCAGTGTAGCAGAATATTGCCTCTTCATACTTTTTGCCCTGAATCATACCTTTGAATTTCGAAATATCAGATATTATTGCTATTGCTTTTCGCATAATTTGAGAATTAGGCTATAAAATTGTACCTGATCGTAATAAATGGCTTTCTGCGAAAGCTCCAACGCTGATTGTGTTGCTTTCTCATCCATGCGCTGAAAAAAAAGAAAATTATTGGAGGAAACTGAAATATTGAAAAATACCGAAAATTTTCTGAAAATAATCAAAAAATGTCTGCTCTCTCTTGATTCGCACAGTATTTCGCAAATTTTCTATAGAGCGCACATACGGATCGAACATTTTTTTTCCGAGACCCCGCAAATTCCGGGGAAAAAAAAACCGGGGAAA
>NC_013490.2:7114022-7162761 GCF_000004555.2 Caenorhabditis briggsae
GGGGCTAAAAAATGACTAAAAATGCATATAATCACTGTAAAAATTCTTGTCAGACTTTCAGAAAACCATTTTCCAAACACCGGAAAACTGTTTTCCACTTTCTTGCATATGGCCTCATACATTTTTTGAGGAAGAGTTTTTGTTTTTTATTCTATTTATGGAAAGTTTTTATTCTATTTATGAAAAATAGTGAATTGTTCAAATGAAGCAACGATAAAAAACTTGTACTATAGCCGTTATACATATTAATAAAAATATCTGCTTTGTGTGAATTCAGCCTAAAACTGTGACTTCAGTCGATTATTGTCACGACTCTTCCGTATTTTGGTCAGTGATCACAACATTCATTTTCAGGTGATGATAAACCTACGAGCAGTATGCAGGTCTTCAACCGGATTGGTTCACATCACACGTGGAATGAAAAAATACCCGTTTCCAGTGACATTTGAAAGTAAGCGAAGTGCAGCTATTCGGCTCGTGGCCTTATTCAATAAAGGATTTTTTTAAAAATATTCTTTCTGAACGTTTTCACCATACTTCTCATGAATTTTTCAGACGTTCGCTTTCCACCAAATGGTCAACTCAAACTTCCTGTGATGCCAGCTGAACCGGTCTATGACGCAGAGAAGGGAGAGAAAAAGTGAGAATTCGGATAACATAGTTTTAGTACATTCTAACAGTCTCTATCTGCAGATACAAATCGACAAAACGAATGATTGAAGCAAGAGGTGTGGAAGAGGTTCACACAGAATTGATTCACGAACAGTATGGTCTCGCTGCCGTTTCAGGAGGATTCATCGACAGTGATGACTTCAAATTCCTTCAAGATCGGATCAACAAAAATCTAATTGACAATCAGTTTGCAGTGTGGCGAGTCGATGAGCCATGGCTGCCTAGAACGAAGAAAGCCCAGGGAACAAGACTGGGAGGTGGTAAAGGCTCTATTCAGAAGTACGTAACACCGGTTAGAGCCAATAGAATCATTCTGGAAGTGGGAGGCTACATCACTGAAATAGAGGTTTGTCATGAAACATACCGAAGTTTTCATTAATTCAATCCAAATTGTTATCAGTTCCATTCGCTTGAAAAAATATTTTCAGGCAAAAGCTTTCCTCCTCTACCTGTGCGAACGATTCTCGTTCCCTGTAGAATTTGTCAGTGAAACAATGTTGGCGGAACGACGTCGGAAAGCAGAAGAAACACGAATGATGAACAAGAACGTATTCAACTGGGACCGTGTCATCAAATACAATATGCAAAATTGTAATAGCTGGCTTTCGAGCTACGATGTGGCCTGGAAAGGAAAATATCGATAACCTCATTTTTACTTGTTTCTTTTTAAATTTAGATGTTATAGTCTTGTTTTGTTATCACTATGAAGTTTCAAATAAAACGCAGGTTTTAGTTAGATTATTCAACGGCTTACAGCCTCCGTCAATTATATTTTTATTAAAGCAAGAGGTTTCAAATAGAAAAATGAGTTTTCAATTTCAGCTCGTAGTTTGGATGGCACTAGGAGAAGATGATATCCTATCGGTACCGTTTAAGTAAGAATCATTCTTCATTAACCATCATATGAGAGAAAGATTTCCAGATACTTCGTCTTCTGCATTGGCGGTCTCCCATCATCCGCTCTTTTAATATGTGTACTATTATCCCTTTTCCTTCACTTCGATCAGGCCACGTCTACCCATTGCGAAGTTGCTAATTGGTTACCATCAATATCAGCAGCTGTTTCTACATATACACCTGAAAAGTACATTTGGAGAATTCTCATAGGATTGCACATTGGTCCTCGTCTAGTTGTAGCTGTGGCATTCCGCAATTTCTTAATGAGCTCTCCATTGAGACCGTACACCGGATCCAAACAGTTCAAATTTCTATGTAACATAGCGTGTGGATTGAATCTTCTCGAAAACTTCTTCCTGTTGGCTCTAACTTCGATTTCATCAAGCGAAGATCACTGTAATATTCTTCAGTTATATGTCAGTTCAACAGACAATATGTTTTCAGCTCTTCACGCAAAATGCTTCGGAGGATTCGCAATATCTTCGATAATCTACATGATATTGAGCACTTGGTTATTCAGTGAATCGGGAAGAAGAAGAGCAACTAATTTAGTAGGTTTATGCAAATTGAGAGAAAAAAGATATAATTATTTTTTAGGGAGAGAGATCATACGAATATAAAATTCTCGGTGCTTCGATTTTTGTAGTGTGTTTCTTCCTCGGCGGTTATCTTTATTGGAGGCATAACACCTACTGTGAACCTGGAATCTACACACTTTTCGCATTGGTAGAATATTCTGCGGTTCTTTCGAACATTTTCTTCCACTGCACCCTATACTACGACTTCCATGGAAAAAATATCGCTTTAACATCCTCATTCGGAAGCAGCCATTACAATCTTCTGCCAACTCAAATCGAAAAAGATACTTGATAATTGAGAAACTGGGTTCTTCTTATTCTGTGATGACATGATATTTATTTAACGCATTATAGCATTATTTATAACAACAGACTGTTTTAAGTTTTGATCGCTTCGGGTTTTGTTTCACTTGGTTTTTATTCTAATAAATGTGTTTTTCACAACCTTTTCTGTCTGAACAGAAAAATTCGTCTCTGCTTCAGTTCAGAAGACCCAGAAAAAAACTAGAAAAAATTAGACGACTCATATTGACAAAGACACAATCGTCTAGTTCTTGTTCGAAACTATCACTCTCGAAACATGATAAAAACGATAAAACAATTCCAGGTCAAATCATTTATTGAGAACTCATGATTATAGTCATATCCAGGGTAAATTATCAAAAAAATTTATTTTTAACCAGGATTTTTGAAATGTTTGCATCGCGATGCATCGGACCGGCAAAAATGACCGGAGAACGGACTATGTACGGATGACGGGCAAACAAAAATCAAGAAGTATTTCCAAAAGAAGAATCGAAACGATGGAACAGTGATGAAAAAAGAAACGGAGCTCATCCACCATTCTCAGCCAGAAAATTGTAATTTCATTTATGGACGAAAATAAGTATTTTAAATGGACAACGGACGGTTCTGGCCAGAATGGTGTTCCCAAAACCCTTGCTAATTGTGAAACAACAAATTCAAGACATAACCGGAAGGACTACCACAAAAACTAGAACAACAAAGGCGCCGAACCACAAAGAAGATGACGAAAAACCACAACCGCAGAAAAGAAAAGCGCGCAGAAAAAAAAACAAAAAAAGAAATCACGAAAAAGGAGTTCACATTTTTTTGACATGACGAAGACGTCTCGGCGCTGCTTGTCCCGTCACAGTCGAAATCTAAAGTTGAACGAGGTTATATTGATTCTTCATTTATAGCAATTATTACTCCCCCGATTGCCTAAAAACTCGACTAAAAGTTCCCATTTTCTCACCTTTCTTTTATTCCACTTTCCATGTTACTTCGATTTCGTATCCTGTGCCAGCCAACCAATACTGGGTTGCCAATCCTGTAGTTGGTGCGTCCAGGGATCCGAACATCTCCTAGAATTCAAATGTTGGAAACTAAACTCAGACTTTCTTTTATTTTTCTAAACCCCGGACGTTTCCCCCATTTTTTATAATTGGGTTTGAAATATAAATTTTACTTCATAATACCAACAAAAAATTTCCGAGAAGTTGTTATCAAAAATCAAAAAAACTAAAAAGTTTCAAAATCTACCGTTCCCATTTTCTTACCTTTAACCTATTCCGCTCTTCTTGCCATTTTGATTCGAATCCTGCCAATCCTGCAAAATGCCTCGGGAGCCGTCGTCGAAGCAATTTAAGTTGGTGGATCCGGGATACCACACAGCTCCTGAAAATTGAACATTAGAAAGAAATACTGATTTTTTTAATCCGTTTCTTGATCTGACAACTTTAAAATTTCCTAATTTCCCGGGAAAAGTTCTCGAAAAGTTTTTTCAAAATTTTACGAAGTAGTTTTTTAAAATAATCCCCGAGAAAGCTTCGAAATTTTACCGATTCCTATTTTCGGAAAATGATTTTCCCTAATTTCACATTTTCTATATTTTTTGAATTTCGGATATTGCCCTTGTTTTACTATCATTTGTTTTGAACTGGCACCTTACAGTTTTCATTTCATGCCCCAAAAAGACGTTTTCTAGAAGTGGACATGAAAAATTTACCAAATATTTTTGGCTGAATACTTTTTGTGATGTTCTTAAATTAATTTGTTTTTATTCTTGGAAACAGTTTGAATATTTCTGGTGTTCAATTTTTGAAAGGCGTCTGAAAAAGGGAAACGTTCATTTTTTGAAAGTCAGGTTCCCAGGTTTTCATGGAAAAGAGTATGAGTTATTGCAAAGATGTGATCTAGGAAAAATTTCCCTTACTACGCATATTTTTCGTTTGAATCAATCTGGATTGGCTTCTTGGTTGATGCTGAGTTACCGTATTTTCTTTAATGGCGAGAAGTGGTGAGGAGAATTTTTTCGAACATCAGTAACTTTGTTCAAAATCACTCAATTGACTTGAAGTTTTGCATGCTATGAAATCCAAAAACATAAAAATTTTTTGAAAATTTCTCATCTTCAGAATTTTCAGAGCAGTTTCAGATGTAACCGTGGTCCGAGAATCTAAAAAAAACTTTTTTCAGAATTTTTTCTGGCTTTGATTTTAGATGTCAAATATTTCTCAGTGTTTAAATATGCACCAAAAAGCGTTTGAAGAATATTGGAAGTCGGGCTCTCGAGTTATGATGCTCAGAGCACAAAAGGTATGTGTCGGCATTTTTGCCATAACTCAGCTGAAAATTTATTTTTGATGGTCAAAATTTCACAAATAATGAGTTTTGAGTTGTTTATTAATTTTATGTTCAAAGTTTTCCAATTGTAAAAAAAGTTTTTTTATCAGTTTTAGGTTTTAGAAATTTTCCCTAGAGGTGAAAAAAAGAAAAAATTTTCTACAATTGGAAAACTTTGGACATAAAAACACTGAGAAATATTTGACATCTAAAATCAAAGCCAGAAAAAATTCTGAAAAAAGTTTTTTTTAGATTCTCGGACCACGGTTACATCTGAAACTGCTCTGAAAATTCTGAAGATGAGAAATTTTCAAAAAACCGATTTTTATGTTTTTGGATTTCATAGCATGCAAAACTTCAAGTCAATTGAGCGATTTTGAACAAAGTTATGGATGTTCGAAAAAATTCTCCTCACCACTTCTCGCCACTGTATAAGCCCACCGACATTATCAACTTTGGCTAAATTTATCTCGATTCTTGTTGAAGACATCAAAAAGTGGTCATTCTAAGTCTTTTTTGTACTCATTTCAATCTGTCATAACCCTGACTTGAATGTCCACAATATTGTTAATTTTGAGAAAGATACATGTTAGTTGGTGGTTGCCGAAAAGCGTACAAACGGCGGCTGAAGATTGAAGGGATGGCTTCAACTTGAGTATTTCAGCAAATAGGGAAATCTTGTGTAAAAACGTATGGCAATTATAAATAATTGAACCAAAATGTTCTCCTTTGCTTAGAAAATAGCCAATTCAGATAGATTTTCAGATGCTACTAATTAAAAAAAACCCCCTAACTTCTTTTTGTATACACCGAATTGAGCATTTTCATACTCTCCATCCTGACTCTTTCCATCGTTTTTCTTGTTTCTCAGAACACACTCACGTCACTTCGTCATTTTCTTCCTCTCACTCCTTTCTCCGCTTTCTGGCTCCGAATCGATGTTCTTCTTATGCCGCCCGTCTTCGTGCTTCTGGCTCAGGAGACTCCGCCCACAGCTCTCGCTCTCTCACTTTCTCTGGCCCTTCGTCTCTAACGTCGTCTTCGCTTCTTCTCTCTTCTCCATTCCCTTTTAGCTGAATGCGTTTGTGGAGAAGCTCAGAATAGAGCTCACGGCTCTCTCTTTCTCTCTCTCTCTCTCTCTCTCTCTCTCTCTTTCTCTCTCTCTCTCTCTCTCGTTTTAATTTTCACATCAAAGTACTGAAATTTCAAAAATTTTTGTGAGCCACGTGAATCTTTTGAATCTCCCAAAAGATGGACCGTTAAGTTTTTGGGAGCAACGTGTTTTTTCAACAAATATAACAGAAATATTAACACTTTCTGAATATTTTTCCCAAAATTAAAACTTTTGAAAATCCCTACTTGTTATATGCTAAATATCGAATTTGTTTCCTCTCTTTTCAAAACGATACTTTCAGGTGGATATGTCTTTAAGCAAACAGGAACGTCCTGAAGATCGTCTTTCTGCTCTTGATTTCCTTGGAGGTCATCAGAAGATCAAAGCTTCGAAAAAATCGGTAGGTAAAGGAACAGTAGGAACGATTTAGTATTCAATTGACTGGATATCTATATGCGTTGAGGAAACTAACTAGATCTGTTTATTTTTTACTGATGAGATTCAATCACTTTTCATTTGTCATTCATCAGTTATCAATTAACAATTAATACCTGTAACAGAAGAGTCCTCTAACTTTCATCTTTGATCCTATTTTTCTCGATTTCTATAAAAGATATAGCGTAAAACCTGTATTAGAAGCCCCCCTCCCTAATAGCGATGGGCTTAGAAAAATAGAAGTGCCCTTGTAATAGAAGGACCCCCTTCAAAATTTTTTTTAATTTTCCGTACGTATTCAGTGAAAAATCATCCCGAAATTTCAAATTTACAGAAAATTGTTTTAAAAAACACTCTATTTGCTCAAAACTTGCTCAATTTTCGTGAAGTTGGCAGATTTTCATTAATTTTGAACGAGAGTTTACCGAATTTTTCGATGAAAAATTTTGGGAAAAGTCTGGAAAAATAGAAGGGCCCCCTAATTGAAGTGCCCTTGTAATAGTACATAGAAGGGTTCTCCAGAGGTAGATTGGAACAATAGAAGGCCGGCCCTTCTAATACAGGTTTTACGATAAAGGAGTTTTCAACCGATGTTTTGTCAGTTGACACAACTTCAATATCTAGGCATCGAGATAATCGAGCTCAAACTTGACAGTGTGGGAACCCTTTTACAGGCTTTACGGTAATTTGAATTTGAATTTTAACCCTCGAACTGGTTCAGGAAAACAATCCAAAAACTAAAAAAAGAAAACGCTCAGAGTCCAGAGCTCTCAAATAGATGGTACAGTAGTGTAGAATTTATGACGCCAGAGATCATTTTCTCATTATTCTTTCAAAGTTTCCAATTTCCAGCGTCATCAGAATGCCATCGGAGTGACATCGTTCTTCGGTTTGAACATTAAACAATTTTTCACATCTCGCATTGGAAAACCAGCTGATGCCAAAATTAAAGAAGGAGAGAAATGTGCGATAATCGAGAAATCATTCTGCGAGAGCGACGATGAGCAGGTCAGTTTTCCTGGAATTTTAGACTCATTTTCTCGGAATCTCTCATTAGGGGGAAAGGTCCTTGCTTGCTCTTCTTCTTCTTCTCTTGTGACTGAACTTTGATACGAAGAAACAGAGAAAAAGGAAAAAGGAAAAGGAGAAGGAGGAGCGGCATGCTAAATTTATGGCATTTCTGGGAAGAGGTGGATTTTAGGAGATTGCCTTTTATTTGATGAGAAATGAAATTGAAACGGCCTACGGTATATTGCTTCTTGGGATAGATGGTGAAATTTAAAAAAAAACCAATTAATAGTCTTGAACTTTTAGTTTCCATGGCTTGCTCTTCCCGATGATCTTCGTGAGACAATCGTCCACAAAATGCCACTTCAATCTAGAATCAACTTGGCTGCCACTTCCAAAGACGAACGTGATTTCGTTAAGAATATGAAAGTAACTTGCAAATTATTTGCAATCGAAGACTTGGCCGTTCGCAGCACTAACATCCGACGCTATCCAGGGCTCTTTGATAAAGTTTATGCACATTTCGGAGTAAGTTGAATAGGTTCAGGATTTCGATTGAATTCAAATTTCTAGAAAAAGTACTTCGTAAACTTCCTCTGTGACTGGCAACATGATATTGCCATCTGCTTCTGTGAGCAAGTTCGTCCATTCAAAGTGGTGACTAAAGTCTACTGGCTTTCACCATTGGGAATCTTAAAGAAGACAATTGTCCCAGGAGTATCAGCATATGATCTTGCTGTTCAAACAGCCAGAGACTTTTTCAAACTTCTCACTGATGATTGCAAGAAATCATCAGTTGCATTGTCTGGATGGCCAAAAGACGTCTTCGAGATTCCAGAACTCCGAAAGAGCCACACCATTGGTATCATCTCAAATTAGAACTGATTTCCCATTCTTCACCTTTTTAGGTTCTTGCTACGATGAAGTCGAGTCTCTTCACAAGACATTGGACTTCTTCAAACCATACAGTTTCGATTGCTACATGCATAAAACATCAATCAAATACATGTGGCCATTCTCATTCTACTACGTTGCTCGACATGGAATTCCAGGTTGGTTCAGAATGAAGGCTAAGGATCATGCACTCAGCAACCAGATGCTCGAGAAGGACATTCAGATCATGATTCTTCACGATACATTGATCAGGTATAACATTTTTCAGAATACTGAAAATCAATTGAACTCTTTTTCAGCGTCGAATCAATGAATGAGTTCATGAGAAGATGGCAGAATGGACAAATCTCCGAAAAGTTCTGCTGGTGGGCAATCAGTACTGTGATGGGCGTGGAAGTGGAAGAAGTTATTGATCGACTAAATGTCATTTTCGTCGAGGAGAAATACGGACCAAAATAGTGAGATTCCGATGAACTCACATGCCTTATAATTTATTTTTAGCAACTTCTCAAAACGAGCCTCAAAGAAGTCAAAGCCACCACAAATGGTTCGAATGGTCAGATACGATATTCAGAGCACCGTCAATCGCAATGCTTATGGAACCATCATCGTTCGCGACAATATGGTCATGTTCGGAAATTCAGGTTGTGCTCCAAAAGTTGATGAGAGAGGATTGCTCACCTACGCTTCGAAGTCATCCGTTCACGAAATCCACTTCTAAATTTATCCATTTTTTCTGCATGATTTTTTATGACTTTCTCTATTGCTGATTTTTTCATCTATCGATGATATTCTTTATCTCTCCCCCTTTTTCCGAATCTCGATTAATTTGATCCTTGTGTATTTAACCTGATTTATTTCCATTCTTATAACTATCTTTATTAGTATATCCAGTTATTCATTATCACTTACCAGATCTAATAGTAATCAACGAATCTCAATTTTTCCGTTTGGTAGATCCAAAGCTTCCTATGTTTATAATGTCTCTCCATTTTAGTGAATTCGAATTTCTATCGCTTTTTTTCTTGCATGAAGTTTTAGAACAAAAATAATTAAACTTTATTTACCAATTCAATGCGAGAAAATGTTGAAAAAGCAAGAAGAAAATACACATGTAATAACATATATCTGTCCTACAAACGTCGCTTGAATCCTCCAGCACGGGCTCGCCCTGGTTTCTGTGGGAGCTGATATGTTATTCTCAAGTTCTCCAGAATCTTCACAAGTTTTCCTTTGCCGATTCTACCAAGAGGACCTTCAGATTTCTCGAGACGAACTAGCATTTCTTCCTGAAATATATTTGAATTTGATGAAACAAAGAGTCGGATCTAACCAATGAGACAGGCTGAAGTGAGAGGATGTGTTCGTAGAGTACAGAATTCTGTTCATCTCGGAGCCAGTTCAAAAACAATTTTTTCAAATTATTCGGATCCGTTGGTTTATCACTGCTACTAGTTGCAACAGAATCCTCGTCGTCATCTTCCTCTTCTCCAATGTTATCCGAATAAACTTTTGCAAATTCATGCTCATCATTCGAAATATTCAAAGTTTTATCCGCTTGACTATCAACATCGTCTTCTCCTACATCATTGCAGATATCACTTACAGTAGACGCTTTTTGTTTCGTTGGGGAGTTTTTCTTCTTTGGTGAACCTTCTATTCTCTCATTTAGAGATTTTCTTTTCGGAAGTTTTTTCGACTGTTTTCCAACAACGTTTTCCAATGATTCATCTCTAATTAACGGCCGAAGGGTTGGCGTCCCAACACATACTTCAGGATGTAATGTAGTATATGCTCTTTTCAAAATCTGAATCATTGCCTTCTTTCCTTTGGGACGCATTCCTATCTCTTTCATTCGTTCCTTCAACTCGGACTCATCCATGACATCAAACTGTGGCATGGGTGTTATATCATTCGTTTTAAGTATTTTTATATGCGATCCGAAAATTGGTTTCGGTGCGTTTCGGACGGGTGTGACTACAGTGATCGGAGGAGAAGAAGTACTTTGAATATTGTTTGGCTGAAGAAAAAACAGTTTCTAGAGTTTCAAAGTTATATTATCTACCTGATTACTCCATTCATCAAAAGAATCCATTGTTAAATTATCTCTCGATTTTTGTAGAGTAGAATGTGCAGTTGAATTGGGAGGATCGTCGAGAATAATATCGGCATCATGAATAGGTTCTTCTTCATAATCATTGTCTTCTCCGAATCCAATTAGTGGATTATCCGTCTCATAGAAATCTATAGGCTCAACAACATGCTCCATTGTTACGCTCTCCTCTACAATCAGATCTTCTTCTGGCACAATATTTTCCTCTTCTTTATCTTCCTCCAAAGGTTCATCAGTGGTTTTTTGATTGTTGGAGGACGATTTCAGTTCAATATTCACATGCGCTTTTTCTTCAATTACAGTTGCTTCCTCTTCTTTATCTTTTTCTTCTTTTAACAAGTTCTCCAATCCAACAGGTCCATACTTCATTGCCAACTCCTTGACACCTTCCTTTTCCTCTTTGCTCCACTCAATATTAGCTGTGAATACAAATGTCAACCAGGTTTTCAAAACATCTCTGGGTTGTGCAATTTCGATGTTTTCACTTCTTGGATGTATTTTTAAAAGGGAAGTTCTGTGTTTCAAAATTAATGAATGACATCTGAGATTATGTCCATCAGAAGAATTGATAGAAATCATTGGAAACGTTGGAGTAGATGTGTCATCTAGGGTTTTCTGCAAATCTGATGAGAGTTGTTCGAAGCGAGACAACTGAAAAGAAGCATTGTTTTTTTGTTAACTCGGAATTCGGAAAAGCTTGCCTTTCCAATAATTATCTTCATTTGAAAAGCATGCTCAGTAACTCCTTTCTCTTTTTTATTGACAATGTTCAGTGATTTAGAATGGAATTCATCTACGAATCGGGAATGCAAAGTGGTCAGAACTTCACACTGGCATTTCTTCGGAGCCAATTCAACAACTGCAAACGACCGTGGACGCTTCCGTCTTCGATTTTCCTCGTCGTCGGCAGTGATCCGGGCGAATTTGACATTATTCTTCGATAATTCCCAAGACTTTGGAGGTTCTTCTGGTTCCAAGAAAGGTTTTTCGATTACTTGATCATATCTGAAAACCATTCTATAGATATGGTTAATACAAACACTAAATAATCACAAACTTTTCTATAGTTTCTGTGAGAGTTTTCGATTTTCGCTGAGTTCTTTTTTCGGTTTCCTTTGCAAGCTGTTTTTGCTTGCACACTTTTTTATGGATGTCTCTGAAATAATTAAGTTTCCAACGAAAAAAAACACTCATACCGCCGAGAATTCATCCATTGTGTGATATCTTTTGAACAAGTCTGACATCTCACAACTTTAGCTTGAGACGGTGTTTCCTCATCATCACTCAGAAAGATTTCTTCAAATGGAGGCGGTGCATCTGAATTTCAGAGAAAAGTTATTAATCGATCAGTTTTTGGTGCATACTTTTGTCCGATTCGTCGCGAACTATGCTTTGAACACTTCCGAGCTTCTGTGGACGTCTGATTGAATTATTACAACTGATTTTGTTGATTCGGATTAAGAAATGCGTACCTTGGTGCTGATGAAACGGAATTCAGAAAAAAAGTCGTTTTCGGTGAGGAGTCATTCATGAGTAACTATAACAAAGAAATAAGATTGTTTTCCTTTCAAAATTTATGATATCATGTGCAACGCCATGTACGTATGACTGAATCTCTTGAATGGAGAGGACGATCATGGCATTTATTGAGTAAGAAACAATGAGAGGGAATCGTACTTGTGCACATTTTAGAGTCCAACAGAGATTTTAAATGAAGTTCAAGTCAGCTAATGTTAAATAAATATGTTGATGAAACTTAAAACAGTGCAGAACATCAAACTGGGAAAAGAGAAAAGTTGAAATATAAGATATACCATATAAGATATACCTCAGAAAAATATCATCGTTGAAAACGAAGGTTCAGAAACGGAATTAAAACAGATTTTGTAAAAGAATAAATTAAAATTGCATGATGTCAAATGTTCAACGATAGTATTGTTGTTGTGGTGGTTGCTGGTATGGAGCAGATGGAGGAGGTCCAGTACGTCCGGTGGGACGGTACGAAAGAGAACTTCGTATTCCTGGCGGTGGCTCGTTAAAATGACGTTTGAACCAAGCCATCATCCTATCCAGTGAGTCGAAATTCTGTTGACGGAACCGGATTCCTCTTGGCGAGACTGAAAAGTTTTAGGTTTACATTGAATTCGGTACATTCAAACTTACTTTTGAAATGTTCATGACGGATTCGATTGGAATTGTCGAACATATAAGAGATGCAGAATTGGCATGGTTGCCTGTATGATGCACTGAAGACATACGGCGATCGTCCCAATTCTCGGCGTTTCTCGTGTACAAAAGTTTCAACTTGATCTGTATCCTCACTAGTTCCTTGTGTGAAGAAGTATTTGTGAGTTGTAATTTCATGGGAAATTTGAATCATGGGGAGTACGAATCGGGCAATCAGTTCGTCTAAATCTTCGAAATCTTCCCCACCAACGGAAAGTGTACGTCCAATTGAGAAAACTTGATCTTTTGCCGATTCCTTGACGAAAAAGTTATGATAGATACGGTCGCAAATTTTCCAAGTGACCGAGAGTCCAGATTCTTTGTTAGCAGAAGGACGAATGATACAATCAGACCAGTCCATCTCATCAAGCATCTTAGTAGCGGCTTCATAAGAAACATTGTGGAAATTCGGGTGAGCAATAACTCTTTTCACTCGAGTATCTGCATCTTTCTTTTTCGTCGTCTCCTTCTTCATCGCAGCAACATCATCATCATACTGTTGTTGATCCCAGAAATCGTCACGTTCGGCTGGGGCGTCTTCTTTCAGATCACTACTCTTACAGCTTAGTAAAATTGAAAACTTTTCTTTGTTGATTGCCATCACTTTAAACCAGTAGGGTTGATTGAGTTTGACTCGAGTCAAAGGATTGTCTACATGGCTTGACGAAATAAACTTGTTCGGACAGAAAGCAGTCATTCCATTGTCCAACCGTACACGGATTCCACAAGCTGATCCTACGCATCCACCAGGGCGCCCCTGAAGTTGAAAAATTACTCAATGTTAAAGACAATCATTCAAATTTCACTCACTGCGTTTAATAGATGTTCCCGAACAGATTGTGGATCAGCTGCTGTGAATATTTTGCAGGAAGGACATATGTATTGATCCTCTTCCGTATGTTCGGGTATCATACTGTCAATGGTATCCCTCTCCACTTTACGGTACTGGACTGACTGGACAGTTCCCAACATTTTGCATCCAACCTAGAAAATAAAAAGGAAACATACTCAGATGAGCTTCGATGAACTTACCTTAACCTCTTTTCCGCTACGTGTAAGTAGATCATAAAGAGCTTCACCAGAAGGCTCTACGAAAGGTGCGCGAAGATCTTTATATCTTTCACTCAGCTCACTAGATATGTCGTACAATGTTGCCTTCTTCTCACCGAAACCTTGTCGATTGAGCTCATCGGCGAAAGCATCCAAATCAAGATCTCTCAGTCGTTCAGGTGTTTCCATAATCTCTTGAAGAGCAGCAGTGGGATCAGCGGAATCATCAACTTCTAGAGCATCCACTGCCATTTTTCTCGCCCATTCGTAAGTTTCCGGATGCACTCTAGATCCATCGAGAACTTCCACATATGCATCGGTTTTATCTGATACTCTGCGTGTATCAATCCGAATGAATCCAGCACAGTTCATGAACACTTTCGGGCCGAGTTTGCATCCTACGACAAGTTTCGATCTGCTTTCAATCAAGTTATCGTTCGCTTTGATGCTTTTCAGAAGTGATGTTGCCTTGCGTGGACCTAATCCACAGGTAAACTGAAGCATGTTGGTGTAGTGAGGGAACTCGGCACATTTGTTAATATCCACGCCTTCTTCGTTGACTCTATTGACTAGCTCATGATTGAGTAATTGAGCTAGAATTTCTTGATCGATATCTCTTTGAAGTGGGTGGAGAGACAGACAGAAAATATCTTCATCACTATTCCACAAATGTGCGTATTCTGGGATAGGATCAAGAAGCTGACGAGCAAGCGAGACAGCCTGACGGAGAGTTGGTGGGTGGTCGGGATTCTCCGCAATCGATATATTGGATCTCATATATACTTTCGCAAGTTCATTGTCCATCAAATACACATTGATTTGGGAGAAAATCTTGGATTGCGAATAAAGCTCAGCGACCGCTTCCTCCAAATCTCTCTGCAAAGTTAAAAATTAAGAAAACCCTCAAAAAATAATGTACCTTTAATCTAGTGCACTCCATGTCTTCAATATTAAGAGCAATAGCATGCGGACGACGTCTTTGCACGAACTTCTTGAACAATTCCATCGATTCTTCTTTCAGAGCACCAGTGTTTCCACCGCCATGACCCCTTTTTGTGAAGTGAACCATGCGAAGATAATCGACAATCGCTCCGTTTTCATCAACCATTACTCCAAACGATGCTTCATCTCGAACAGGCGAATAACAGATTGCCATCATACGTCGACGAGCACTGTGTTCCTCATCTTCTTCGTCCAATTTCTCTTTCTCCGGCACATATCCAGATCTAGCGATTCTCGAAGCGAATTCTTTTTTGCATTTTTTAGCAACCGCCATTTTCGCTTCTTCGAGGATTGTGTTGTAAACTTCTTCTTTCATGTATGGTACAAGCATCTCTGTGATTGCCATGTTCACGCATTGATCTCTCACTGCGTTCCACTGCTCGACATTGTCAGTGTACTCATCTTTGCGGAAAATCGAATCACTGAGGAACTTTTTCACTAGGAATTGGTTTGCTGCCTGGTCTTCATCGGACTCATACATCAAGACCATATCAATGAGACCGTCTTGTTTAGCTTTATGATAATAAAGGAATTCCTCATCTGTGAGATTTCGAATAGGCTTGTTCTAAAAAAATCGTTGATAAATTTAGACAATTAGCAAACAAACCTTGATGTATCGCTTATTAAACAGTGGATGAGTCTCATCGATGGTGTCTCTTCCTTTTTTAGTTGGTTTCACCCAGAAGTGAGCATTATCACGGAATTCTTGACGAACACGGCTTCGAACTAAAGGCTGCCGACTGATTTCTTTTGCCAACATGAACTTGGCACCGTTAAGGACGGTTTCCCTGTCTATAAACGCAGGGCAGATGTATTCTTCAGCCGCTTCCAATGGAAATGCCGAATCTTGGTCAATATCGTGTTTCCGCCAATCAAGATTTTCTGCGAACTGCTTAGCAGTCAAACCGAATCTTCCAGCTAGTTCTCCAATTCCATTTTCCACGCACATTTGATATTTGTCGTTGCGGATGCTTGACTTAAACTTCGCTCGATATTCCGTCTCCTCCCCATCGGCAGCACGGCGTTCTTTCTCCCATTTAGTCATATCTTCAAGTAGACTTCCATAGAGTAGTTGGAAATTCGCATGAATATCAGTCAACTGCTCGAGTGTTTCCGCAAAGTTGATACTGCAAAACAATCAGTTAATTATTGAAATTAAAGACTATTCTTACTCAATTAGATCCATTTCGTTGATTGGTCGGCGTTTTGCAGTGATATCGTCACTCAGCTCCTGATATTCCCTCATACGACGCATCAAATCATAGAGCCTTCGTTTTTTCTCCGACAAGTGACAATATTTTTCATCATAGTCGTAAACAATCCAGAGGTTGTTCATTGTGAGAAGGTTATCGATAGATTCCTTTCGATAGAAACCAATAAACGGGACTTCAAATGAATTGGATCGTACTCGAATAAAATGAAGAACTGCTTTGATTGCATTAACAACCGCTCTTCTTTTATCCTCTATTTCAGAAGAATCAATGTTCATCAAACATTCGAGTTTGCCATCAGCATCAACTGCTGCTTGATTGGTAACTGTAGTCTCCTCGAATGCGAATTTCATGATCCATTGTGCTTCGCGTTCCAACTCATCGTCATCCGCTTCTGTGACTGGTGTTCGTCTCAACTGGAATCTCTCTGGAGCATCCTCAATCATGATTTTCTTGTCAGCAGCTGACAGAAATCCGCGCTCGAGTTCACTTGGCTCAATAGATTCGAGAAGAGTTGTTTTCTTTGTGGTATCTCTCTTTCTACGAATCTAAAAAATAATGAGAATGCAAGAACAATATATTTCTAACGCTTACTTTAATCTCTCCACCTTCTCCGTCGTCCTCAATGATTTCCTCTTCTTCGTCTTCCAATCCTTCTTCTCCATCATCGTCATCATAGAATTCGTCAAAGTTGAAATCTTCGACTCCGAATACATCTCGGGCATCGTCTTCAGCTCCTTCTGGAATATGTTCATCCCCACGATGACGTTTTCGATGTCTTCGAGGAGCATCTCCGTCGTCTTCGATGAAATCATCTTCACTTCTGTCGGAGTCAGAATCATAACCGCCTCCACCTCTTCCTCCATGGCCGCGTCTTTTATCGCCGTCGTCACTTCCTCTCTCCGACTGAAGATCATCGTCATCTTGGTTACTTCTCTGAGAATAATGATTTCAAACTACTATTTTGTTATCTGTAGGTAGAGGAAATTTCCGTTTTTTTTCTTTTTCAATAAAAACAGTTTTCAATTATTTAAAAATCCATCTTGAAGACTTACTCTTATAGGTTCATCTTCGTCACTAGAATCACCCAGTCTAACACGATTTTTCTTCCGCTCTCCTTGACGATCCAAATTTTCATCGATCAAATCCAAATCTTCGTCATCCAGTTCATCATTGATTTCTGAACGTCTTGAACGATCAGATTTTTCAGATCTAGCGTCTTCTTCCTCGTCGTCTTCATCAGCGATGAAACCTTGCATCTCTTTACGACCTTCCTCTTCGTCGTCTTCATCGTCTTCGTCTTCATCAGAACTGCAAAACACCGAGATGGGTTAGCCTCCGTTCATTTTTAGTCGATAAACCAAACTCATTATTTTAAAAAAAGTACCTCGCAACAACTTTCTTTTTCTTCTTCAATTTATCCTTCGCCATTTTCATTTTCTTTGATTGTGGCTCGTCATCGTCGGAGCGATCTGTGGAGGCATCAGATTCTTCCGCTTGATTGTCGATGAAATCCATTACCTACAAGATATAACAAATATTGAAAGCGCATTTAGTGGGAATTTGTAAATATTCGAAAACGGAAAAATACCATTGAAACAAAACGATTTATATGCGGGAAGGTGAATAGGACAAGGGAATTCGAAAACCGAATTTTGGGCGAAAACTTGAGCGTCCTCGATGAAAAACAACCTCTCTAACCTCAATTTTCGGCCCAAAAAATAGAAAAGACGAGAAAGAAACAGAAAGAAAAATGAAAAGCAGCCTACCGTTACACCAGACAGCAAAAAGAATGAAAAAAGAAAATTTGAATCCATCGGAAGGTACGCAACCGCGCCCCATAGATAAGTTTTGCGAGTTAGTGTGTATGTTGAAGAGACGACAGACAATAAAAACGAGGTAGTTCAAATCTTATTTATATTTAATGGTGTTTTTCTTTTTGTTTGGCAGTGACTAATTAAATGGACGACGAAAACGACAAAATTATAAACAAAATATTTTAAACCAAGACTATTCTATAAAATAATCGAAACTTTTCAGATAAGCCTTTGTATTGAAGACATATGAAATTTGTATTTTTTTTAAAGATTACTGTAGCACAAAACTGAAAAAGAGAATTCAGGAAAATTCATGGAACAGTTGTTTTAGAAAGAAATTCAGTTAATAAGACAGCAGTCGATGGATTCGTTCAGTCGGCTTCACTCCACGTTGCTTTATAAGAATTTTCCAACGTCCACTTCAGATGTATCGAAACCCATAAGTCGGTGGCTGAAATTAATACACTCGCAATTTTGTGATTTTTAAAAAAATTCAATTAATTGGAATGATTATCCTGGGTTCTAAATTATTTGGGTTCTGTCATTCCGCGTTTCTTGGAAACACTGAAGCTGTTTCAGAACAAGGCATCTTCTTTAATCGGATGCTTAGTTCGGTTTCCGAAATTACATGCTCATCAAATCCCCTGAGAGTTCAATAAGAGCCTCAAAAAGAGGCCCAACAATAATCGAGGAGGGCTCACTTTCTCATCACTCTCCTCTTCTCTTTTCCACTCTTCTTGGACCCCGCCCCATCTCTCTCGCTGGGCCTGTTGAGCGCGCAGCTTTTCGTTTACAACTCTGTTACTCTCTCATTTGTGTATTCACTAACTTTCTTTTACTCTCTCTTTTTCTCTGAAAAGGCTTTCAAAAGTAAGTGAAAGATTGGAATAGAGAGAGTGGTTAGAGAAAAAGAGTAAGTGGAAGAGAGAGAGAGAGAGGGAACAACTACTATTCGCTCTCCTTCCTACTCCTACTAGCCTTGTCTTCTTCACCACGAAATTCTGAATTCTTCATCTTGACTTCTAAATCTTTATTTCTGGAGTCTTCTAGATGGACGACGATGTTGGTGAACGAACACCGGCTCTCGGTGGTTCATGTGGTCCATCAGTTCGTGCCCACAGTAGTTCACCAAGAAGAGTTCCTCTATTCGAACGAGCGTCAGCCAGATGGTGGAATCCTCAATTTCGTTCTGCAACCCTAGAAGCGCAATACTGGAAATGCAGTTTCAGTCAACTAAGAGATCGCTTCAGATCTGGATTATTCTATATTGGAGGTGTCATCACTTTCTGGGCACTCTATCATTTGGTTCTAGATGAAACAACGGTACAAAACTATGTAAGTTTTTTTTTGTTTTAGAAGACTTGTATAATGATTTAAAACATTCGACTTTGGTGTGAAGAATCTACTTGGTGGCCTTATCGGTTGGAGGCACGAGTTTATATAAAAATTATTTATTTCTCGACGTTTCGGCAACTTGCCATCTTCAGGAGACAGGATAATTACCTAAGAAATATTTAAAAATTACCTAAAAATAGATTTAAAACATCTCCTACTTTCTTTCCCAGAAACCAAAAAGATAGTTATTTCTATTCCTCTTGTTCCTCTTCTAATTTTTCGATGCCTCTTCTATTTGAATAAGGTAAAAGCCTTCTTTTGAATTATTCAAATGCAATCGAAAAATGCGCGGAGGTTTGTCTTGAATTTTCTGTTTTGCCCTCTTCCTTTCTGACATCAGCCACAACTTATAGAATAGGTAAAAACTGTAATTTGAAAATCAAAAATTCCCAAGGTCAAGTGTATAACTTGTATTGCATTCGAAACACTGTCAGGTTTCTTGCATCCCAACCGTTTTTTTTCGTCCGTCATTCATTCCATTCTCTCGGACACCTCTTTGTATACAATACGGGCGGAAAGAGAGAAGACTGGTCGGACAAATAAATAAATAAATATATAGATAGATAGGTATAGTTGGCTTTGGTATATAAGTATAATGCGAATGGTATTGGGCAAACACAGGACAAACCTATTTGTAGTCTAGATGCAAGTTTTTGTGAAAAAAGAAAGAGACAGTTGCCAAAACTTCATAAGAACGGGCGCATCTTTAATTTAGGATTCTGAAAATCTGAAAATCTTAATTTATTGCTTTGGATAAGTAGCATTTAAAACACGCAACTTCGTCAAAAAAACTTTTTTTCATTTCCATTTATCTCAACTCCATATTCGCCCATTCTCTTGTTCTAAAAATAAATCCTTTCGCCTGGTTTTTTTCCACTTCCTCCACTCTTCTCGCTGTCAGTTTTCATGAGCTCAGTGATATAGCACAGAGAGAGAAAAACAGCAGAAAAGCAATTGTTGAAAAATGATGGAAACCCGAAAGAGAGAAAAAACTGAGAGAAAGAGGAAGAGAGAGCTGTGTAAATCTGCAATGTTGTGAGATGCATGTGCTCCCTTTTTGCCAGAAGAGAATGGACCATGAGCCGGGGAGAATAAGAAAAAGAAGAAGCTCTCCGTGAGCACAACAACAAAGGATGTGCCAAAAACCAATTTCTCGCCACCGAAGAAGATGAAAAAAAGAGAAGAGGAAAAATGGGACAGACACTTTCTACTCACAAAAAATGATGAGATGCGCTGGACTCGACACAAAGTCAATTTAGGCCCGGAGCGCAGTGTCCTCCTTTTTTGGAAATGCTCATTGTGCTTTTTTTTAGGAAAATAAATGTGTCAGAATGTAGAAGAGAGAAAGAGAATAGTATGCAAAACCAGAGAACCTACTTGGAGAATAGAAAACAAAAATTTCGTAACTAACGAATAGCATAGTACCAAAAAACAAGAGGAACTAGAAATCAGCCGAAAACCCAATGTGAAAAGTCAAAGTGATGAGAATGGTTTTTTAGAAAACGTTACAGAAAAAATTTCGAAACTGTATGAAGTCAGTAGATACCGTATTCTTGGAAAGATTTTGGTCTTATTATTCTGAAAAAATCGGAGCTGTGGAAGAGAAACGCTGGTGAGTGTGCTTAAAGGTGCCGCAACGACAACTACCGTAACCAAACGATTTTTTGTTTTCGGGCTTCAATATCTCGATTTTCAATTTTTTCGGCTTGTTTGGAAAATAACAGACAACCGGACGAAAATCAGTGAAAAAAATAAACCTGGAATAAAAAAAAAAGGATTACGGTAGTTTTCGTTGTGGGACCTTCGGCCACTGCCACCGGCGATTTACTTCTATAGTTCGTTTTTTTGTACCAAAATAAGACTAAATTGCTGTCGAATGTTCTATTCATAGTCTCATAAATTTCACTTTTTTTTCAGGTCATCTCCATCGGTCTCGTGGGTATCATTTGTGCGATGTACGGTTTCACTGCCCTCTCCGCGCAATATCAAAGGTATCGTCTTACAATTTTTCTCTATGGGTCCATATAAAATCGTAAAACAGCGTGCTGCATTTATTGAAATTTGAAAGAAGAAAAATAAACAGGAGGGAATAAAATTGTAAAAGATACTGTAGCTGGAAAACAGTTGAGCAATTTACAGATTCTATATGCCGACTTCTTTCCTATGTACTTTTTTAATTTGCCTAGTGACTCTCCTACTGTTTTCTGCCGAGCATCATGCCACATTTATGACTCCAGTTGCTTGTCTTGCCACTAGTTTCCAGGTAGTACCATCTTCCACCAATCTTCTAAAAATAATCCAAATTTAGGTTGTTCTTCTGATCTACACTGTCATCCCACTTCCTCTCTATCTTTGTATTCTTATTGGAACCATCTACTCGATCCTTTTCGAAATTCTCAACAAGAATAAAATTGGTCTTGAAGAGCCCGGATACATCAAGCTGGTCCTTCATGCTGGTGTCCACTTGTTGGGTGTCCATTTATTTATTTTAACTCAAGTTCGACAACGGAAGACATTCTTGAAAGTGGGACAATCTCTGTTGGCAAGAAAAGATTTGGAACTGGAGACACAATTCAAGGATCACATGATTCAGTCTGTGATGCCTAAAAAGGTAGACATGCATTTGAAATTTGAAATGAGAATTTTCTCATTTAACTTGCAAAGGCAACATTTTGTACAAAATCAATCATTAGAAACCGAAATCATGCTTTTTCTTCTTTTCAGGTTGCTGATGAACTTTTAAAAGATGCATCTGAACTTCGTCGTCCTTCAGCTTCTAATGATTCCAACTGCCGAACTTCGAATGCTACTCAAGTTGATCGTAAGAAGCTTCTTCAAAACAATAAACCACATGGGATATTTAATTTACAGAACCAATTGCCAAAACAGTTCCCGAGTACCGAAAATTCCGTCCTTTTACAATGAATCTCATGACAAATGTCTCTATTCTCTTTGCCGATATCGCTGGATTTACCAAAATGTCATCTAATAAATCTGCCGACGAACTTGTCAACCTTCTCAATGACCTTTTCGGAAGATTCGATACTTTATGTCGGTTGAGAGGACTTGAGAAAATCTCCACTTTGGGTAAATTGAAAAAAGTAGAAACTCAAATAAATATCTATATTTTCCAGGCGACTGTTATTACTGTGTAGCTGGATGTCCCGAGCCATGCGACGATCATGCTTGCCGAACAGTTGAAATGGGCCTTGATATGATTGTGGCTATTCGTCAATTCGATATTGACAGAGGACAAGAAGTTAACATGAGAGTTGGTATTCACACTGGAAAAGTAATGTGTGGAATGGTGGGAACTAAACGATTCAAGTTCGATGTGTTCTCGAATGACGTCACATTGGCAAACGAAATGGAATCATCTGGTGTAGCTGGAAGAGTCCATGTTTCGGAAGCAACAGCAAAACTTTTGAAGGGATTGTATGAAATTGAGGAGGGACCAGACTATGATGGACCTTTGAGAATGCAAGTACAGGTAAGATCCATTAATATAGTCAGAAGGAGAGGAATCATGAATTTTCAGGGAACAGAGAGAAGAGTCAAACCAGAAAGTATGAAGACGTTCTTCATCAAAGGACGTTTGAATGAAGATGTCCAGGAAGAACAGATTCAAGTTCAAGAAGTCGAAAGTCTTCACAGTCAGAAAAGTTCAAAGAAATCTCATAAACCAAAGTGGGTAGAAAAGTTGAGAATGAACCACACCAATTCGTATCCGTTGAGAAGCGCAGCGAGAGAAGGCGGAGGAAGTTTGAGAATAAAGTTGGCCGAAAGAAACAGGAGTACTCAACTACTTCCAAAGGAATCAAACTCGATTTGCGTTATGGAAGATAATAGGAAATCATCATCTCTACAAGCATTGGCTACTAATAACTTCAATGGAAGTAATACAGATACAAACAACACTTACAGTGAGAGAGGAGTAGCTGGAAGTATCAGTAAGAGATCAGTGGCTGGAAGTGAGAGTAACAGTATCAAGGGAAGCAGAAGCAGTGGATTACAACTATCTCTTCAAGACGGAAATTCCGATTTGAATTCAGTCGGAGGTCTTGATACAGCCATTAGCCATCATCACAATGCAGCTTCTCTCACTCGATTCGACACTGATAATAACTTTGACCAGAGATTAGCAATGGTTCTTGGACAAGGAGAGCAAACACTTGATAAAGGATTCTGGAACCACAATGATAGTCTGAATAAGTGGACGCTTCGTTTCAACGAGAAGGATGTGGAGCAGGAGTATCGAGCACACTTCGTGGAATCGGCTGAGAGATACACATCTTCTAAAAAAGGACACTTGGAAAGACATCAGGATTTGATGGAACAAGGAAAAGATGGAGTCGCTGGATCAGCAGTTAACAAATACAGATACTCTGGTAAAAAATAATTCAGAATATTTTGCATTTCTTAAATTCATATTTCCAGGCGTTTTCATCGATATCATCGTTGCCACTCTGATCTTTGTCTTTGCTTCAGTCGTTGCTATAATGGCAGTTCGTCCTCTCCCACTTTCTCTTCTTGCCTACGTTCCATTCGCATCTGCCATTCTGATTCTCACTATCATCCTCATCGGTCTTCCACTTCTGGCCAGAAAGAAATCAATTACATGCACAAACCAATGGATGCCACGTCATCTGATTGGTCTTCTGCTAATTTCTCTTCCCATCGGAGTAGCCGTGTGTATAATGCCATCTTGTAAATTTGGAGATTGTGCCAATATGGTGTTGAACTACAGATTAACATTCAGTTATGTCACAATGTTGGCAATTTTCGCCCATTGTAACTTTTCCCAACTTGCTGCTCTGCCTAAAATAGCTTCCGCTGTTTTGATTGGATTAATGCACATCGCAGGAGTTTTTTATTGTGAATACAATTTGAAGCATTTGAGTGTGGAAGTAAGATTTTCATTGTAAACCAAGCAGCTGAAATCATTTGATTTTCAGCAAGACACCTGCAATACAACTTTAATTGTTATTCCACCACTTCGAAGAGGATTGAATGCTACGATTGCATTGAATTCCACAACCATTAGAGGTCTTCCTCAAGGATATGGATCACCTCTTTTCATTTGGGAATTGCTCATGGACGTTGTCATGTCAATTTTATTGGTTGCATTCCTCAACTATCAGGTAAGTGAATATCTAGTCAGGTTAAAACCTGTACCATTCATTAAGGAGTTATTAACTTGGGTCAAGCACCAAAATAGCTACTCTGGCTGAACAGCCAAGGCCACAGTAAATTTTCAACTGGTTTTCCGAATTTCCACAAGTTTAATTCTAATAAAATTCTTTCCTGAATCTGGTCCTGACCTAATTTTTTGGAGTTTCCAGGCCATGACCTAGTTTTCAAAATTTAGGCCATACCCTTTTTTTGGGTTTCTAGATCATGCCCTTTTGGATTTCCTGGTCATGACCTAATTTTTATTTATTAAATTTGAATTGTCGTCCATGTTTTTTGAACACTTGTGAGAAGAGGAGAACTCAAAATCACAATAGCATTTTTTTTTCACCTGAATAACAGGATTTTTATGTATTCGGCAACTGGAATTTGATCAAAGTAAATAACTATTTCCTAGCTTTTGGTATATGTTTCAACAGGATCGAATATAAATCATTCTTGCCATTTTAAAATTGGTTTTGAAAACAATTTATTTATCTTTCAGTTTGAAACTGCATTCCGAATGTCATTCTTCGGAGATGTGCAGGCTCGTCGTGATACCGAACGAATGCAAATCGTGCGTGATCAAGCCGATTGGCTCCTGAACAACGTCATCCCAGCCCACGCAGTCGAAAGTTTGAAAACGGACACAAAGTACAGTGAGAATCATGAAACAGTTGGAGTCCTATTCGCTTCGATCACAAATTGGAATGATATGTATGAAGAGAATTTTGAAGGAGGTCGAGAATTCTTGAGAGTTTTGAACGAAGTGATAGGAGATTTTGATGAATTGCTCGATCGTCCCGACTTCACCCACATTGAGAAAATCAAGACAATCGGTCCAGCATATATGGCTGCAAGTGGATTGAATCCAGAAAGGAAGAAGAATATGTTACATCCAAAAGAGCATTTATATCAAATGGTTGAGTTCGCATTGGCTATTCAACATGTGCTCAGTGTTTTCAACGAAGACTTGCTCAATTTCGATTTTGTATGCAAATTAGGATTGAATATCGGTTAGTTGTTTTTTACATAAACACTCACTAGGATGAGGGTATTTTGAGAAAGTGTGTAAGATAAACTTCCAGTCGCTGCTGATCACAAAGAAAGCAAAAAGTCTAAATATCGAAATAAAGGCAATAAGTCTCTAAACTAACTATAAGTCTATAAATATATTAGGTTGTTCCGAAAGTCTTTCACATTTTTAGGCGCGCATTTTATTCATCCTTGCCGATCGATTTTTGTTTTCTTTTTTTGTTTTAATAATATTTAACTCATGTTCAGTAAAAATTTCCAGTTTTTTTTTCAAAAAATCTAGGTCCATGGCCGGGAGCCTCTCCAACAAAACCCATGATGTTTGAGGCTGTTTTCTTTTTGAGTTTCTCCAAAGAGAATCCGATGCCGCTGCTCATTTATCTATATGCTCCGTAATTGGTGATAAGTCACTTGAGTATCTTGTAGTGCGACCTTGGTTTGATCGCTTTTGGGACGGCGATTATTCGCTCAAAAACAAACCTAGTTTTGATTATCTATTTTCAAGTATCGATGCCGATATCTAGAAAGCCCTGGAAGCTGAGCCGATTCTCACTGTTCATAAACTTTCTTCTACTCTCGGTCCACCTACTAGAACTGCATTTCATCATCTTTGAAATTCCGGACACAGAGAAAAATATGGTCAACTTGTGCCACACCATTTCAGTGATTCCAAGATTGAAACTAGCTGTGACTTGTTGGTCTTTGCTCACTCGTAAGCGAACCTTCGATGGGATTCATTATCTTGTGTCAAGAAACGATAAAGGGTGTATGTAGGTTAAAGAAAACAGAAAGTGTGCTAAATCGCACTCTTCTGATGGTGATTCACCGGGGAATGTGCATTGCATCCCCCGCAACCACTTTCTTCTATTAAATTCTTTATCATGTAACCAGTATATAAGCCCCTCTATTGTATCATTCTATATCGTTCAATAAACCAATGTAGCTTTTAAACATGGTGCATCGTGGGTTGAAAACCCCGGTCGCTCAAAGTCCCGCGTGGCAGGATTCTACATTGGTACCTCTATTCTCCTATTATTCGCTGTTGGAATATTCACTTCTGTATCGCAAGCGGCATGCAGTACCAGATGATTGGCAGCTCCTGATATAGTCAACAAAGTCATTGGCATACTTGAGACTTGGGGAGCTGGTGGACACAGGATTAGCAAGTCTAAGTCATTCGAACAAAGTGGTCGGGACTTGATGAGGACGATCACTTTTGACGCATCTGAACGAGGACAAGAAAGCTATAAGACAGCGGTCGTAGCACGTCAGATATCAGTTGCACCCGAGCTTGCAGCTCACCTCCGAACAATATGGATTGTTCAAACCGTAAGTCTTATTTTTATGGTAAGCAACAACGAAGAAGAACTTAACTTCTTGCTCCGATCAAAAGTGAACCGACAAGGACGCTTTTCCGCCCGGAGCCTCTCTCCAACGAGAAATTTTGATCTTTCATGCTAGACCACCAAGGTGTTAGATCACAAAGACGCGACGTTAACGACATTACGAGACGTATCCAGTAGAATCATGGACCCCGTAGATGTCACACCTTCGAACGCTTGCCAAGACGATACGAGAAAAGACACTAGCGACGTGACGCAAAACAGTTCTATAAGGTGAGCTATGGAGAACTTCTTCCCATTGTGCGATCGTAATTACGGAATTTAATCTCTGTAACTGCAAAAGGAGTTCGATTTGTTTTGTGCTCTGTCCAGAACCAGGAACATTTGTTCTGCGTCACGATAATGCGCACCTGCCTACGATTTTGGACACTTGTCAAAAAATTCAGGGTATAAGTATCAAAATACTCGGTTATCCATGATATAGTCCAGACCTCGCTCTAACAGAATTTTATTAATTTCGCTCGGTTTAGAATGGTTAACAGGATAAGCGATTCGATAGAAGATCGGACCCCAAGGCGTATATGGATGCCTTCTTCGCGCAACAACCACCCGCGTTCTACGCGAGAGGCTTCGATCAGCTGGCAAAACGTTGGCAAGTTGTAATGGACCATAATAGTGAATTATATTACTAATCGAAATATTCCGTACGTTGAATAAATTTGTGTTGAAAAAATGTCAAAAAATGTTTAAAACTTTCGGAACAACCTAATATTTTTTTCCAAAATTATCAAAGCTAGTCATAAATTAGTGCATCATAGCCGCCTAAATTAATTTTAAAAAACGACTAGAATTTATATATTTTTTAGGACCAGTAACAGCTGGTGTCATCGGAACAACCAAATTGTACTACGATATTTGGGGAGATACTGTAAATATTGCCAGTCGAATGTACAGCACTGGAGTATTGAACAGAATTCAAGTATCCCAGCATACCAGAGAATTCCTTTTGGATCGATATGAATTCGAGTTCAGAGATCATATTGAAGTAAAAGGAATCGATGGAGGAATGGATACTTATCTCTTGGTAATTTTTCAAATCTTCTGATGATTGCTCATAAATTTTTTTGCAGGTTGGCAGAAAAGGAGACGGAATTCCTCCATCTGTCAAGGATAACAAAGAAGATCAATTTTAATTTTAAACTTCATTTTTCACAAAAACAGCTTTAATATTTCTATGCTTTCATCCCGCAAACTATCCATCTCATACCGTCTTGCCTTGACTTCGCTTTACATTTTTTTGAAATTTGCTATTATTCCAATTTGTCAGTACCAGTGACCATTGAAAACTGCTTTACCTCTATGTCAGCCAGTACTTTATATTCTTGAAATCTGAAAAACGGGTACCCGATTTCTCATCCCAGTTTCGCCATTTTTCCTTTTTTGTTCTCAATGATCTAGTCATCAAATAATAAATAGTTTAATGAATATCTCTAGTTTTTTCTCTGGATTCTCAATTTTTCAGGAATTTTTGAAGAGCTCTGGACAGGTACTTCCTTACTCAAATCATGGAATCTACTTGGCTATCGGCTCGTAACTTCTGGTCAGGAGTTTACGGTGGTTCAGCTTTTGGATGGATATTGGCCAGATTCCGGTCGGAAGTTGCCAAAGAACGCCTATATAGCGGACCATAGTCAGATTTTTGTCGGAAGTTGAAAATTGAAAAAAAAACTACTAGGTCGAAATATTGTCATACGTTTATCGGAGTTTGATCGGCTTTAGTAGCGGTCTTATCCGTTTTCCATAAGTTACCCGATTACAGTAACCTGTCTGAAAGAATTTTGTTTCGCAGCCTCGGAGGCTTTGATGCTCTGAGAAGTAATAAGCTCTCTTCAGTTCCCTTCGAGAAAAAATTAATAAAACATGTTTACATAACTTTTTTCGTTCCAAACAGCTGTTCATCTCATCTCATTCCGTGTCAATGTCACCTGGGACTCATTTTCCTTTTCGTTTTTCTTCATTTTCCACCGATTCACCGCCGTGAGCCACAGAACAAAAACTAGCTCATCCCTCACGTGTAACTGGCAGTTGGCTCACTCTCCGGCAGGATATCTTTCCTGACGAAAAACCGACGGAGTGAAAAGAGGAAAAAGAGAAACAAAATTATTTTTGTTTCTTCTTTTTATATCTGTGTCTCTGGAGTCTTTGCACAGGCGAAGACAGGTGAGAAGCATTGCAAACATTACCCTCGTTTTTCCTCTCGTCAGTACTAACGGGAAGTGAGATAAAATACTTTGTATATGCTCACCTGTTTTTTTATTTGGCTTCCGTTTTTTAAACTCTTCATTTCAAAAAAACAGAACACTTTAAAAAACTAAAATTCTCACAGTTTCAGATGAGCAACAGTGACGCAGTTTCTGGAACTCTCTTTCAACATCTTTTCCGTATTTTCTCCTTGTTTTCTGATCAGAATGACAAAGGTATTTTCTTACAATTTTCTTGCAGTACTTCCGAATTTTCTGGAAAAACTCCTACTTTGAAGTTGGTTGGAAAATAATAGATAACCAAACAAATACAGTAATCCATACTTGTAAACCGGGCTCTGGCGGACTTTTGCGGACTTTCCCATAGTCTTTTTTGGAATCAATATTTTATGGGCCAACTAAAATAAGGTAGAGCTCGACTATAACATGAAATATTTCAAAAAACTGTTCTTTTCTATGAATCAAGTTGTAAACCATAAAGTTGCCGACTTGGGTCTACCCGGGTACTTTCCAGTTTTTTCAGCCCGTTTTGTCTGCAGGTTTGTTCATAGACAAGGTACAGTTTTCCAAATAGAATCATTTCGTCGAAATCGTCTAGTTCTATCATATCAACTTTAGTTGGTCCGAAAATATTCTAATAAAAACTGTGGCAAGGGGCCCGCTTTAGAAGTATTCCACTTTCAGGTACATTCAAACCAGCTCAAGCAGAATTTCTAATCGATGAACTCCTCCGAGAACTTCGTCGTCAAACAACTCCAAAAGTTCATGATCTACCAGATAATGTCACTTTCAACGAGTTTTTGAACCTCCTTCAAGTGATTTTTCCGGATCGAGAGGATCTTCAAATTGCTACTGATCGAGTATTCGAGCGTTATGTCAATCACGTTATTGGAAAAGTAAGTGCGAAAGTTTATAGGCTATAGCATATGAACATTTTTCATTCTAGGGATTCGTTCTGTTCCGGAAATTAACTCAAAAGCGACGTGGGTGTCTGCCGATCAAAAAACGTTCGAACGAATCTTGGCAATTCGGATGGCTCCAAGTTTTGCCTGGTATTGCAAAAATCCGAAAGCAAAATTCGGATGTTGATGATATTGTTCAATTTGACGAGGATACTGTAATTGAGGTTTTTATTCTCTTTTGATAAAACAAACTATTGTTCTCTTGATTTCAGACGCCAATAATTGATGGAGATGCTTCAATTTGGTCCGTTATTTGTAGTTCATCAACTGCATTCCAGTTCTCACATCTTGACCCTATCATGGCACAGTTATTCGTAAAAGGTAAACATTCAATTTTATAGTGCCCACAAAATGTATTTTGAACAGATATGAGAACCGCTCGTGATTACCCAACACGAGAGGGATTGGCAAGATTCGATTATAGAAGATCCTTAAAAAACCGTCCAAACAAAGAAGGAAAAATAAGAAAAGAGCTGGAAAAGGAGAGAAGTCGTCTGGAAAGTGAATTAGAAGAAGAGAAGAAAAACAGAAAAGATGAGGAAATTGTAAGAGGATTGACTACTCGGTAAGGGGATTTCTTTTGAAAAAAAAACATATTGATTCATTTTTCAGACTCTTGAAACAAGAGATGGAGAAATCTGAGCAAATGCAACAAGTGATTTATGAACTTCGTTCGAAACTTATCAATGGAGAAGAAGGAGAAAGTTTGGGAGAAGATGATGACGTGGAAATGATAGAAGATGAAGTGTCGGAAGATGTCGGTGAGAACGAAGAGATTTCGATTACTTTACCATCAAGAGAAGAAAAAATTCAACAATACGCTTATCATTTGTATGCAACACAGGCAGAAGAACATGTCACTTCAGATGATGAAGAAATTTGGAAACAAAATTATAATTTGATTGTTTCAACTCAATCTGTTTGATCGTTTTGTAATTTTCAATTTATCTAATAAATGTTTGCTTCTTATGAACTTTCGAACTTGAAAACGGAATTTCTGATTTTCCAAATTTCTCAATCGAATTTTTAGTTTCTATAAGTTTAACAGTTTTTTACGGCAAACTTTCAATTTCTGAATTGAAGAATTTCTTGATTAGAATTTTTTAATTTTCAGAGTTTCAGGATTTTGGAACTACGGAACCATGTACGTGACTAAATTTTTTGGATTGCAATGTCACGATCTAATTTTCAAATAGAATTTGAAACTTCCGATTTTTTGAGTAACATAATTAGGGAATTGAAGAATCTTCAAAATCAGAAACTGGAATACATGAATCCTCACATTCGGAATAGCTGAATTTCTGATTTTCCAAATTTCTTTATTAAATTTTAGTTTCTATATTTTTGCAGTCCCTTTTACGGTGAATGTTCAATTTCTGAATATCTGAATTTTCGCATTTCTGCATACTTGTAAAATTCCGGGCCGGGCCCGGGCCTGAGGAAAATTTCAAGGCCCGGGCCCGGTAGCAAAAATTTTGTCATTTTGAACCGAATGTTGAGCTCTTAATACAATTTTCTATATTTTTTTGTCCTTTTTGGATTGCTTGTCTGTTTGATCAAAAAATATTTGAAAAAACTTGAAAAAAATTTTTTGATCGAAAAAAATCACATAAGGGTCCCCCCCTTATGTGTTTTTTGAAATTTTTAGAACTTGTGGAATGACAGGCCCGGCCCGGCCCGGCCCGTTACAAGTATGCATTTCTGAATTTCTGTAACTTGAATTTTTTAAACTTCAATATTCCGAAGTCCGGAGATTGATGCATTTCAGATTTCTGATCTTTTAAACAAACTTCCTCGGCTGTCGGCTTGCAACTTCTGGCCGGAAGTTGAGGGGGGGGGGGGGGTTCGGCTTTTGGACGGATCTTGGACAACTTTTGGTCAGAAGTTGTAAACTTATACTGGGTGCGGCAGAATTTATTTACATAAACAAATCGTTGTAACTGTTTTCTAAGTAATCGAAAAATTTTGAAACTTTGCGGATAGATTATTCCACTGCTGAAATAGAAATATAACTTTGATTTTTGGAATTATCTTTTTTATCTTTCCAGCTAGGATCCTAAAAGTGGTTGATTACATAACTCTTGAGGCACAAAGTTTTTTTCAAGTTCACTCTGTTATATCATTATTACTGGCTATGGCGAGACTTCAAAACTTTGATTTTTAGAAAATGTGAATCCTGTTTATTATGTTCATGAAACATGAGATTGTATGATTTGAATGGTCTATGAAACATCAAGAGTTAAAACTTGCATAGGCAGTTTGATGAATCTGTTTTACATACAAAAAACCTTTTCAAAGAGGCTGGAATTCAGATGAATTTTACTAGAATCAGGAAAACTATATTTCGCGATAGGATATAAAAAGTTGGTCAGAATTATTTACCTTACCCAGAGTCATATTGAAGCGGAAACGTAATGTTCACCACTTGTGAAAAACCGATTGCTGCTCAGTACAAGGAAATCCTAGACGAAAACTGTTTGTTTTCAGAAACTACAGTTTTACTGTTTACATTAAAATATGTTTCCAAAGAATTTTCCTTTCAGTTTACTCACAGACTCCTCTCAAACTCAAAGAAAATTGTCCAAATAAAATAGATACCGTAAACACTCTAATAGAACGCCTTCCGAATCGGCAAATTAGACCCTATGTATCTCATTTTATTTAAGATATATCAAAAAGTGGTTAACTAATAAAATGTTTCTGATACCATGATAAACATTTTATTAGTTGACAACTTTTTTATATCTTTCAAAAGAAGTAAGATGTATAGGCTCAAAGTAAACGGTCCGGGTGGCGTTCTATTAGAGTGTTTACAGTAATCTGAAGTTATGAATTCAAACGGTTGTAACTTTTGAATGGGTTTTGAGATTTTTTCAAAACTTGGTAGATATATTTAAAAATTTCTTTGAGTATCAACTGCAAGTTGTTTGGGCACTGTATGACAAATAACAATATGGTTGTGCTATGCACAATGCACCCGCTGCATCCTGTAGCTGTTCAGAAATTGGTCGGAAGTTGTCCGGATTTTGGCCGGAACTTGAGCGCGGTGCGTGTCGTGAAGCGTGCAGAAGGTTCATTTCAATTCTTCTATTTTTTTCTTTCGTTTTCGCCTATTTTCTAACCTTATTTTGCCTTCTCTATGTAACTTCTTACAGAAGAGATCCACCTGCTCGTCACATCTCACCTGGAGAGATATGAAGTCGTTCCGAGACTATTGCAGATAAATTCAAAAGACCCAGATGATTACGATCCAAAGGATATTGTAGGATTGTAAGGAAATAGTTATACAAGCGAGTATTCCTCATCTGAATCCTTTCAGCTCAAAAAACCACTCCAAGAACAACCCGAGCAGCTACAACGGTCCTCCAATTCTACCAAAATCATCATAATTATAGTTAAAAATTTTGTGTTGCTTCCACTTTTACTTGTTTCTCACATTATTTGTTAATTTTGTTGTAATAATAAACTTTTGGGTAATTTTTTCCGAGTTAAAACTATGACAAAATATACAAAAACAGGTCGGAAGTAGGTCGGAAGAAAATCGGAAATGGGTCGGAAGCTCGCCGGAAGCTTGTCGGATTTTGGTCGGCTTCCGATAATGTCTTTGCCGGAATCTGACCAACTTCCGTCTAGAAGCCGACCAGCCTCCGGCCAGAAGTTACCGGCGACGCCCGAGATCTGTATTAGAATTTGAGAATTTTAGAATTTTCAGAGTTTTCAGAGTTCTGAATTTTAGATTTACAGAATTTCTTAACTTTCAATTTCTGCCTTTCTGAATTTTATTCTGAGTCAGTTTCTTTATTTCCAGAATTTAAATATTCTGATTCACAGAACTAGAGAATTCAAGGAGCTTCAAAATCAGAAACTGAAATTTATGAACCCCCGAATTCGGAATAGTTTTATTCCTGATTTTCCAATTTCTTGAATTTTAATTTTATGGTCAATATTTGAGTATCCGAATTTTCGAATTTCTGAAAAAGAATGATTTTCATAACTTCAATATTCCGAAATCCGTAGTTTGATACATTTCAAATTTCTGATATTTTAAATTGACGAATTAGCCAATTTCTTGATTAGCCTTTCAGAATTTTCATATACTTTACGAGTTTTTATTCGTGCTAGTTTTCATTTGTAGCAGTTCTCATTTTCCGAGTTCTTATCCCTGGTACAACCAGGATTTTTAAAAAGTGTTTCGAAAGTTTTTTTTTCTTGTAAACTTTCGAACTTAATAGCGGTTTTGTATGTAATTATGTCTGTTTTTCTCAATTTCAGAAAAAAAACTTTGAATTTAAACACAACGAATCCTCTATGTATTGCCTTGTGTCGATTCCCATGACCCTCGAACCAACATGTTTGTTTGATCTTTGAAGCTTCAAATGAAACCTAGGCCACGGCACCTGACAGCCTTTTTTTCAAGTCGTCGACAGTGGTTTTTTACGTTTTTTACCTGCCGGACATGAAATTGAAAAAAAATCCGGAAAATTTGCCACATAGGAAAGGCGCCCGCTGCCGTGGCCTAGGTTTCTCACTGAAAATCCTCGTCCCCCGGCGGCACCTTTTTTTGAATTTTCTTCCTTTTCAACGGCGTTTTTTTTTTTTGGGAATTTCGGATTTTTTTTGAATTTTTTTCCCAATAAATATTTGGAAAAATAAATAACTTTTAACACATTTTAATGCAATAAAAATTTTTGGTCGGAGTCCCCCTTTAAGTTTGTTTCTATCTATCTTAACTATCTCATCTCAATAGCCACATTCGATTTTCGCCTTATCTTGCAAATGACCTTGTTCTTCTTTTGATTTTCATCTCTTTTTCTCTTCTTTCTCTTCTCTACTCTTTTACTATTTTCATTCAAATCGCCGTGTTTATTCCATTTGTTTGTCAGAGAACTTTCCAAAAATGGCGAAACTTCGAGTGGGATTTATTGGTTATGGACATTTAGGTTCGTATTCATATACTGTTACTATTATTTTATACTTCCAATATTTTCAGGAAAATTTCTCGTTAAGAAGCTTCGAGAGCTTCCTGATGAGTTTGAAGTCATGAAAATATGGAACAGAAGTGTTGAAGAGCCAGGAGTTCAGGGGTTGGAAACTTTGACAGCAGAAAACTTGAAGTGACTTCATCAGAGTTTATTTTTATAAGTATAAAATTTTAGTGACATTGATCTGGTCATTGAAGTGGCTCATCCGAAGATTATCGCAGAATATGGAGAGCTGATTTTGGAACATTGCGATTTAATTGCGGGTTCTCCAACATGTTTTGCTGATCAAGAACTATTGGAAAAGTTAAAAAATTTGTCCTTGATGCATGCGAGAAGACTTTTGGTTCCAGCTGGAGCACTTTGGGGAGCTAATGATATTCAGAAAATGGCCGATGTTGGCAATTTGAAGGTATTTTGTTAACCAAAATTTTTACGGAAACTAAAATATTCAGGGATTGACTGTTACTATGATCAAGCATCCAACATCTTTCAAATTAGGATCCCCACTTTTTGAGATAAATGAAAAGGCAAAACTACAGGAAAGTGAAGAAACTATTTTATATGAAGGTATTCAACAAGAAACGTTATTCCAATATCATGTTTTAATTCAGGATCTGTTCGAGGATTGTGTCCTCTGGCTCCAACAATGTGAATACAATGGCTGGTGGAGCTCTGGCTGCCACCAATCTAGGATTCGATAAAGTCAAGGCAAAACTGATTTCGGATCCGAAAATGACGGATTGGCACGTTGTTGAAGTTCGTGTTGAAGGAGATGATGGATTCGAAGTGATTACGAGAAGAAACAATCCAGCAAAACCTGGAGCTGTCACCGGACAATTGACTTATTATTCATTCCTCTCGTCCATCAAAGAATCCAGATATAAGCCTTCTGGAATACAATTGTGCTAGAATGTATTAAGTTACAAAATATTTTTCAAATTAAGTGTTATCCTAAAAAATGAAAATTATTTAAAATAAGTGATTTTATGAGATGATTACATCACGAAATTTCCAAGAATCGACATTCAGAAGATGAAAAATTTGAAGATATAATTTTTTGTCTCTTTTTCTAACGATGCTGTGATTACAATCCAGTTTTTGTAGAAAGAAATTGAACCAATGTATTTTTAATGAAACGAATTTATAACCCCTTATTTACAATATATTTCATTGAAATATTGAAACTTTATAAGTAACAAAATTTTAGAAAGTTCGTAATATTTCTGAAATTCCAAAATTCCAAAATCTTCAACATTTGAAAACCCGGAGTATTCAATCTTCTAGACTCGTGGGAATCTGACACCAGAAATTTTCAGAAACGAAAATTAGAAAAAAAATGGATTCAGAATGCTGAATAGAAAAACGAAACCAGTAACATTAAGAGGCCGGAATCTTATCTGAAATTATATTACAGTGTTTCCTACTCCTCACTTTTTACAATTGCTCTTCTACTCCTGAACTTCCTCTCCGCACCACATTGTTTTAAGTCTAAACTCGGACGTTCTCAAATAACATTTTGTTATGAATCTAATCGACAAGCAAGCAGTTTAAATTTATTTCAAAAGAGTTCAACTCAAAATTGAAGAAAACGATATTTAAAAAATGCAAGGCAAAAAATGCAAATAGGCAAAAAAGAAGCGGAATCAAAATCACAACGGAAAAGAAGCAATGGAATGCAATTAAATTGACCTAGAACATTTAGGAAATCGAGCATTTTCCCTTATCTTTTCGTTTCTTATCACGTGGAACTGAGGCCATGGATGCCTGAAAAATAAATGCACTCTTCTCCTAAATCAAATGATAAGGTATACCTCATGCTCTCCTTCATCACTTGGGAAACTACGGACGATTCGGACGAGTTCATGGAATGCGGCATCAACATTAACTGGTGGTTCTTTTGCAGATGTTTCAATGTACATCAATTTCAATTGAGCAGCCAATTCTCTTCCTTCTTCCTCAGAAACAACTCTTTGGTTTATCAAATCCACCTTATTAGCAACCAAAAGAACTGGATACTCGGCCTTATCCTTCACACGAAGCACTTGATTATAGAGTTTGTGAGCCTCCTCGAACGATTTTCTTTCGGTGACCGAGAAAACCAAAAGGAATCCTCTTCCACCACGAATGTATTGTTCACGCATTGCAGAGAACTCTTCCTGGCCAGCAGTATCGAGAACTGAAATATTATAAATTAAAGTCGATATAAGTCGAAGGGGATGATTCCTTACCATCCATGATAACCCAGTTTCCGTCAATTTCACAGTGTTGAATGTATTGATCTTCTATTGTTGGGTCATAATAGTCTACGAATTGTTTCTGAATTTAAATAAATTTTCTAAAATGAAATTTTCAATAACCTGGAAGAACTGAATAGTGAGAGATGACTTTCCGACACCTCCATCTCCAATAACTACCAATTTGTAGTACGGTAGTTTAGAGTCATCCTCCGGTGGCCTTTTACCTCCGTTTGACATGGTAGTCTGGAAATAAAAAGGATATGAAGAGATAGATTATTGTCAGATATCGGAAGGAACAAAGTTCAAATTGATAAGAAACCGGTTTGCGATTTTCCAGAACTAGAAGAAAACTGGCATAGAAAAAGAATTATAGAGCAACAAAGATACAATAAACGATGACGCATATGATTCATGAATTCATGTGATTGTGTGAAATATCGTTTACGATGTTCTATGAAAAACTAGTTGCAACAATTCATCCAATTTTACAACACTCACACGGTTTGTTTCATCTGGTTATAACTTTTCTACTGTTGGTTATTTTAGAAGGGATATCTGTTTGATTTCGGAATTTGTTGTCTTTCATTTTTGCCATGATTCAGAATAGGGAAAAAAATTTTCACAACAGAAACAAAATCTTCAAAAACCAGTTTCCCTGAAATAGAAGTGAAAGCCCAATAGTGTAAAGTTTGACCTAATTTTTCTGAGCTCCTATGCAAGATATAAAAAATGTGTCAACTGATAAAATGTTTGTGATATTATAATAAACAATTCATCAGTTGATAACTGTTTTATACTTTTGACAGGGACCGAGATAAATTGGTTCAAAGTTGAAAGTTAGAAGGTCCGTCTACTTTAGGTTTTACCAGGGATATTAGGGAAGGCAACTTCGGAACTTTTTGGAATGTCAAAAATTCGGAATTTTCGGAATGTCGAAAATTTCGATTTCCAAAATTTCAAAGATTGGGAGTTTCGGAATATTCCGATTGTGAAATATTCGGAATTTCGAAATTCCGGAATTTTCAAATTTTTTAAAATTGAAATTTTTCCCATCACAAAAACGCCAAAATTGGTCTCAGATTCGAACTGATGGGGTGTGCTATTGCGCTTTCAGGGACGGAATTCCGAATTCCGTCCCTGAGTTTTACGGTACGTTAGCTACACCACAAATGACTGTAACCACCAAAACCAAAAAGAATTTACGTATAAACCACTTCTGAAAATCTTAAAGAACTGAAAAAATAGGTGAACAACTTTTCGAAATTGAACCGGTATATCATGTTGACCGGTTAATTTTAGGAATCAAAAAGGGAAAAACGAGGAGCGATTACGTGTGTGAGGGCAGTTAGTAAGTGAGTAAGTTTCAATAGATTGGAGGGGAACAAAATAAGAGGAAGAAGAAGAAGATGAAGGAGAAAAAGAACGGCCCTCTTCTTGATTTTCTTGTGTTTCCTTCTTCCTATCGGTATCCCATTCTGTTATCCATCTTTTTTCTCTCAGGTTTTCTTTTCAATTCTTCTCCGTTTTTTTCCTTCTATTTCCTCCAAGGTGACACACTCGCAAACACACACCGCGATGCAACCGCAATAATCAATATTATCAGTTGGTTGACCCCTTCTCTCTTTCTTTATCTCTTTTTTTGTTTCGTTTTCTCTTTTGACCAACGAGAAGATGATAATGATGAAGATGGAAACAGTGTATGGTTGTTCGGATTAATCGAAAACGACAGAAAATTAGGTGATCGTTCGCGAAGTTCTAATGACAGTGAACTGATATGTGAGATTGAGGAATGTTTATGATAACGATGTGGAGAAAAGAATAATGATAAAAAAGTTGATGATATGGTTAAGATCTTGAAACACAATATTTTACATTTCTACCATCAAATCAGTAACGGTTTCTGATAATTAGAAATTGGGAGAATTGATGGGAAATACAACAAAGTACAAAAGCAAGAGAAATATAATCTACAGTACCCCTGAAAAGTGATTGCGAAAAATTCGTCAGCCATAAATTTTCGAGCAAAAGCTCTAAGATTTCAAATTAACCTTCAACAACTTGAAATTTTCTACACTTCCTCCAGGCTTCCGCTTATAGTATCTTACACTTGAATTTCTAATTTCTGAATTTCCAAATTTCCGAGTTCCCATAATTTCTGAATATTTGATTTCCCCAAAGTTTTGAATTATGAATCATATAATTTTTTTAATATCTGAATTCCATAATATTTGCATTCCCGAAGTTCTGAAGTTCCAAATTTCTGGTATATGAATTTCAGAATTCCTGAATTTAAGGATCACGAAGTTTTCGAAGTTTCGAAAATTATTATTTTGAAGTATCTGAATTTCAAAATTTCCGAGTTTCTTGGTTTGAAAAAATTCACAAATTTCTGACTTTCTAAATCTCGAATTTCTCGAATCTAAACATTTTCCAACTTCTGAACTTCAAAATGACTGAATTTTTGAAATTCTGAGTTCCGGATTCCGGAATAGTTAAATTTCCGAATATCCGGATTTTACGATAACCAAAAATTTTTGAATTTCTGGATTACCAAATTTCTGAGGTTCAGGATTTGTGACTTTTTGGAAAATCTTGATCAAGTGAACTTGAATTTGGCTAGGGTCGGCGACCCGGAATTAAACAAATTTAATTTTTTTCAAATTCATCAGTTCAGCTAATTTTCATTTTCGTTTCGACTCGTTCTCAACTTCCATCGAAATCGGTAACCAAGCAATCCTCCATGAACCCATAACAGATTTCACATTTTCTTGCCACGATCCTAGATCATAAGTCTGAAAAAAAGTTTAGAAAAATATTCGAAAACTAAAAAATGTCCAACCGTTGTCTCTCGAGATTCCTCAATAAGTGTCTGATTTCGAAGAAGATTCGGGAGTTGATTTTTCAGAAGATAAAGTGCTGCAAATCCAACCATCTGAAACCGGAAACTAATTTCAAAGAACTACAGTAACCCATGTTCTCACCACAGCATTCGAAACTCCGGTTCCTTTTAACTGCTCTGTGTTGCTTAATATCTCTCCAGTGTAAGCACTTTTTATGGTCTATTCATCAAAACAGTATAGTAGATTTTGAAATTCAAAAACTCACCTTCCAGAAGTCGTAATATCCGTTATACACAGTAAAAATAGCCATCTGTAAGGGCCAGAGAAGAAAAAGTAGAAAGTATTTGTGGTTGCCACTGTGAATGCACAACTGAAAATGGAATTTCTTTCGAAAGATGGTGGACCTCGGTACTGATCACCTGTAAGATTGGACAATGATGATCCATTCTATGAACACATTGATTGCATCTGCGACAGTGATGCCAACGCGGTGGCTTACGGTAGTTACACTGCTCACAGAAACCTTCCAGGCTCGATTTCTAAATTAGTTTTCATATAAGTCAAAATCGTATAAATTAATAATCTACTTTATCATCATCATCCACTAAACTACACCTTTCCGGTGGGGTGAAAGAAGCGGAAAAGTAGGAACAGACAATAATAATCCAAAGGAATTGAAAATAATAGAGAGCTAATTGACTGATTTCTCCGTTTGCAGCATAAAGTACAACCATTACTTGACACCAAAATGTGAAGGCAATTGGCCATCCGATGTTAGCTAACATCCATTTTGTTCTTTCCAGCCACATTTTCGAACTTAGTCTGAAGAAGAAACAGGAGAAGGTCTCTGAAATTCTCGAGCTCCAACTGGAGTCCTACTTTTCCAGAGTTCACGTAAAAACATATTTTTGCTATATGTCCCAAACAGTAGAGTAATATCTGCAAGGTGGTAGCACGAATAATATCTCGAAGAAGGAGAACTGCTACAAAGAATAACTCGTTCGAATAAGGACTGGCGGAATAAAATTGGTAAAGACTCTAATATGTAGTTCAAGTTCCAACTTTGTTAGAAAACGAGTTCCCAAACGATATCTTTCTTTCCAATCTTTCAAGATCCTCATTTCTGGTACCAAAATTTTCAGGATGGTATAAGGAATGAGAACTCGAGGAAGGAGAACTGCTATTTAGAATTGAAAACTCCCTTTTATGAGAACTGTATCAAATAATAACTCGTGTAATGGCGATAATATGTAGTTCAGCATCCGACTTTTTTCCGAGTTTCCAATTATTTTTTAAGTACCGTATTCCAGTAGAAGCCTACTCACACCGGCAACTTCGATGATCTTCATTCCTGCGAAAGATATCAAAATTTTGTCAATTGACCAATTATTTATCATAATTAGAGGGAGCCCTCCAGTAAAAAATTCGACGAAATGTCGTTCAAAATTTATGAAAATATGTCAATTTCACCAAAATTGAGCAAGTTTTTTTAAGTGAAAAAAAGTGTTTCAACAAATTTGTTTTAAATTGAGGAATTCCCGGAATATTTGTCACTGAATCTACAGAAATCTTTTTACTTCAAGACACGTTTTGAAAGGGGTCCTTTCTTAGAAGGGACTCTTCTATTACGGGAACCCTTCTATTAGAGGGACCTTTCTATTAAAGGGGCCCTTCTATTACAGTTTTTACAATATGTATAATCCCAATAAATACTGTTCCTTTTTTCTTATCTCAAACAGTGTCCCAAAGTTTATTTTCAATCCAAAAACTACAGTAATCACATGTTTTCAAAATTTTCAGAAGCTTGAAATGCACACCCTCATCATCGTCGATTCTTCCACTTGTCCTTGCTGTTCTTCTTTCCCTCTTTTTTTTCAAATAATTACCAACACTTTTTCAATACTAATTATGCAGCATCTCACTTCTCCTTCTCTTCTCGATTTTCCAGTTTTCGCAACCAATTACGAGTGCGAAAACAGAAGGAAAAATGACATTTTTACACCTTTACCTATGAAAAAAAACTAGATCCCAAATTAGGGAATTCGGGATTTTTTGTTATTGATAAAAAAAGGTGACCACTGAAATGAACAATGATCAAGTGTAACAAAACTACTGGACCTGAAAAACAAGAGGCATTGTAAAAGATTCTCACAAAATGAGTAATATATGTACAGATTATTATCTTTTTTCAGTTGAATAATAAATGAAACTGGATTTATAAATAGTACAACTGCTAATACAAGTAAATAACCAAAACTTTTTCCTTCATTTGATTCTTCGCGAAGATTCATTTATCTGTTGCGTCGATCAGTTTTTTTGGGTGATGAATCGGAAGTAAAGCCGGTATTCTGAATGAATTGGATGCATTTCTGGAAGATTCGTTTGTTGTCATATTCAAGTAAAATTGCGTAACCACAAAGAGAAACGATGCATATCAAAGGCCAGGTTTTTTTTCAGATATATGTTTTGGAGGGAGAGAGGGTTTGAGTAAACACAGAGAAACTTTCTTCTTTTCGTTCGAAGAACAATCAGAAAATGGAAAACATGTTTCACTTTCGGATGATATTTCAGAGAAAGTTGGAAACGGTCAGTCTCACTGGATCAGAGAAATGGAAAGTTGCTAATCTCGAACTTAAAGCCTCATATGAAATGTGATCTGAAGCTCAAAATTCGTAGGGGTTCTGAGAATGATTTTATGTAATTATTGGATCTTCAGAAATTTCCGAAAATGACAAAAACTTGTGTTGTATTATTCATTTCCGTAGTTATCAACATCTTTTGCGAGCTGATTCAAAAAAGATACTTCGCCGAAACAGCATACCGTACTTTCTTTAATAGAAGCTCACCCTATAAGTGCACTTTGAGCTCAATAATACCGGTTCCTATGAGAGGAATCAAAAATTTGTCAACTGATATATTATTTATCACAAAGTTACTAACATTTTATCAGCTGACAGATTTTTGATATCTTTCACTGGAACCAAGATAATTGAGCTCAAAGTGCACGTAAAGTGCTCGAAAACAGGCTCAATATTGATGAAACTGACAAACTTTAATGACCTTAAAAAGAGAATTTACCGATTGTTTAAACGAAAGTTGTTGGAAAATATGGCCGGAAAAATATAAGGACCCCCTCTAATTGAAGGGCCCTGTAACAGAACGGCCCTCCGGATGCACCTTGGGACAAAAGAAGCCCTTCTAATACAGATTTTACGGTAAGTTTGCACAAATAAAAAATTCGGAGCTATGGAAGAGAAGCTTCAGTGGCCGTCTCCGAATTTCGCACGCACAAGGACAACTACCGTAACCGAAGATTATTTTTATTTTCCGGATATTTTATCTCGATTTTCGTGCGTTTTCCGTCAATTTTTTTCACCATTTACTTGTTTCAGGAAAAACAACAGAAAGCTCGACGAATGCAGTAAGAAACGAGAAAATAAATACGGAATATATAAATATTCGTAGGTTATGGCAGTTGTCGTTTTGATAGCACCAATGTTTTGTACCAGAATAATACTTTGCCAAAAACAAATGTGTTTCTCTCCGATTTTTTTCTTGGAAACATCCTGTAAATTTAAATTTTCATTAATACAAATATTTTACATGTTAATATTTAGATGCGACATGTTTTTCATTACATGACATTATTCCAGAAACTCGCTAAAAATCTCACAACAAAACATTTCAAATGGATTGTGAAAAAAAAACTTGTGAAACTTCTTATTTTCCACTTCTGAACACATCCAATCACCATTAACTCATTCATCCACACATCCACAATGCGTTCTTCTTTCCTTCTTTTCTCCCATTATTTTTGACGCCATCATCTTCAAAACTCCGCCTATTTGGCTGCTTCTCTTGCTATCCACTTGACGCCTTCTTGTATAAAAGTCATCATCTTTCCATCTGATTCTTCACTTCTCCTTCTTGTTTATTCCACAACAGTCATGGAGAAATTCGTTGTGGGCGTGGCAGCTACTGCTTCAACATTGGCATGCTTGGTTATGGTAATTACCATTCCTCAGCTCTACAATACTATTTTAGAGGTACTTTTTTCTATTTATGAACAAAACGTATGTATTCTTTTCAGGTACATGATGAAGTTCTTGATGGAGTCAGTGTCTTCCGAATGGAAACCGATGCCGCCTGGACTGATATGATGGATATTCAAATCACCGTCACACCTCCATCCAAACCACGTGTCAATCCATTCAACTCCATTTTCCGTCAGAAAAGACAAGACTTCTCCGGTCTCCCTGCTTGGTGTCAATGTGAACCAGCAAAACCAGTTTGTCCTCCAGGACCACCGGGACCACCAGGAGAACCAGGACAGCCAGGAAACGCCGGACCACCAGGACCACCGGGAGAAGACAATACTTCAACATATGCTCCAATCACTTGTCCACCAAAAGATCCAGGATGCGTCAAGTGCCCGGCCGGACCAGCCGGACCACCTGGACCAGAAGGACCAGCTGGACCTGCTGGATCTGATGGACAACCAGGAGCTGCAGGAGATGCTGGAAAGGATGGGCCAGCAGGACCACCGGGGCCAGATGGAGATTCGGGACCAAATGGAGAACCTGGACCAGATGGAGAGCCAGGAGCACCAGGAAAGGATGGAGAGAAAGGAAAGGGAGAACCAGGACCTGCTGGACCACCAGGACCCCCAGGACCAGGAGGTCCACCGGGAGATTCTGGAAGTGCAGGAAGCGATGGAGCTCCAGGGCCGCAAGGACCACCAGGACAAGATGGTACACCTGGAAACGCGGGACCAGATGGTCAACCAGGAGCCCCAGGAGGTCCAGGACTACCAGGAAACGATGCAGCATACTGTCCATGCCCACCAAGATCAGCAGTGTTCGTCAACAGATTCGCCCATTAATTTCAACTTTTCAAATAAACTGTTTCACTTTCTTCGATTTGTAATTGCAGAAGACATGATTTTAAAGTCATGAAAGCCAATAGATAGGCACCACAGCATAATTTTCAAAATAGATTTTTTTTTTTCAATTTTTATTGTTGGATTGTCTTCTCCTCCCTTATGCCGCGTTCAAAGTTGATTTCCAGGGTAATTTACCTGGAAAAACGTAATTTACCTGGAAAAACGCTGTCCAAAGCTGCGATTGTTTTCCAGATTTACAGCAACAGTAAACTACTGTATCACTCGTTTTGACTGTGTTCTTCCTGTTGATTCATGTCGATTTACGGCGGGTCTCGAAGCGGAGGCCTCTGGAAAACAATGGCAGCTTTGAACAGCGTTTTTCCAGGAAATTACACCTGGAAATCAACTTTGAACGCGCCATTATAGAAGTCCATTCCTAAATTTTCAGCGAAAAATCTTTTTTCCGTAAAGAGTTACAGACCCTTTGTACCAGACCTCAATGTACTAACTTTCTCCTCTTTCTTTTGCGGTGCGCAGGAATTTGGCCGGGGTTTGGAAACTTGCGCGGAAAAGTCGGGAAGGAAATTAAAGAAAAAGCTAATTGACGGGTGACGGAAACGAACCTACGCCTCAGTCAGATCCGCGCGCGCCCACTGTCCAGTCGGCCACGGCTGCACTTCTTGTCAATGATGAAGAAACAGCCTTATAAAACTACTTTTGCTCCAGTAGAATTTTTTAATTAGGATCGTAATCGGTGGTAAATTTTGCGTAGAATCTTATGGTGAAAAGAAAATCGGAGGCACTCCCCTGAGTCACCATCAAAACTTCTAAAACCAAAAATGTTTAAAGTTTTGAATTTTCGGATGAGTATTAAAACTACTCAAAGGTAACCAATCTTTTTGAAAATTGACATAGGGGTACACAAGACTTAGTTTTACCATAATATGCAAAAACATTTTGGGGTCATCGCTGAAATTTTTATTTATTTTGGCTGGAACTTTGGCTCAAAATTGAGAATTGTTCGCTCCAGTAGAATTTTGATTTTATATCAATCCAATCCCACAGTTCATAAACTACCAGAATTCATCAAAAAACTAGAGACACTCACTTCCATCCAACACTTTCAGTCCACTTTGTAAATCCGACTCCTATTTTTCGCAGTTTTCGAATCAAAATAGTAAAATTATCGGAAAACGGATACTTTCATTCGATTTTTCGTAGTCGATTACATAGGGACAAGTTCTAATTTGGTCGCCCCGCGCCCTTTCATTGCGGCGCCTACCAATAGCTTGACTTTTCGATTAGAGTTTGATAATCGGCAAACATAAATAGAATGCAAGAAAGTTGAAGACAATTTTTCGGTGTCTGTTTAGAATATGTTGTTTTTTTTTTCAAATTTCAAACTTGTTCGCGAAAATCGCACTTCTAATTAGTTATTGCTTTTCGTCCTGAGATACTTCCGCCACACGCTTGGTTCTAACTTTGATAGCTTCGGACGAATATTATTTAGATGCTTCTCTAATATGACTGGTGTATAAATTGCTTCAATTTTTAAAAACTTTCAGTTTCTGAATAGTAGAAATAATACTGTTGACTCATAATTTAGTTAACAAGGTTTATTTCAAAGAATCCAACATTGTAACGAATTGATTACCAGTTAGACTGGGTTTGAGCTCCGGTTGCCCATTCGTCGGCAGCGGTCTTTCCTTCATTAGTCCAGGTGGCAGTCTCAGCGGCCCAATCCTCAACCTTTCCTCCTTGAGCGGTGAAGTCAATGTCTGGTTGTTGTTGGAATTCTTGAGTCTCGGCAACCTCGGCGTGAGCTCCGGTCTCCTCCTTCTCAGTCTCAGTTGGGTCACGGTAGAAGTAGAGATCTGGCATGATCTCCTTTCCGTCGAGGACAAATCCGGTTTGGCGAGAGATCTTTCCGCGAAGAATAAGGATCTCACGGGCGAGCATCCACCACATAAGTCCAATGGAGCGTTCTCCCTGAAGTTTTTAATATAATTCCAAAAATTAACAAAAAAATTACCTTGTTGTTGCATGGGACTCCAATATCGATCAACTTGAGTGGGGACTCGGTGTTGACGAAAGAGATGACTGGAACTCCGACGTACGAAGCCTCGGTAACAGCCTGAAGAACGAATTTTCAAAATCCCTTGTAAAAAATAAAATGTATACCTGGTGGTCGATTCTTGGGTCGGAGATGACAAGAAGTCTTGGCTCCTTGAAAGTCTTTTGGATCTGGTTGGTAAGGCATCCTGGAGAGAAACGTCCGAAGATGGCGGTAGCTCCAGTATGAGCAGCGAACTTGAGAAGAGCACGCTGGGCGTATGGTCTAGCCGAAACAACGACGACGTCAGCTGGGTTCTCAACAGCGGCGATAGCACGAGCAGCAAGAAGAAGCTTCTCCCAGGTCTTCTTGACGTTGATGATGTTTGGTCCTGAGAAAAAAAACAATTTATTGAAATTATTCACTTTTACTTACCATCGAAACGTCTCTTGTAGACATATTGCTGCATTTGGAAGTTCAAGTTGGTGGATCCCAAATGGGCCTGGGTGGCCAAAAGCTTCATGACATCCTCCTCAGTGAGGGCGGAATGAGCAGCACCGCTCGACATATTACCTGAAAAGTTCTTCTTGTAAAAATGAATAAAGTGAACAGAATATGATTAAGAAAAACAAAAATGACATAGAGCGAAAATTCGATGAATACATATAATGTGACTACGGATAACTACGGATATTTCTGGCCATTTGACATAATTTTGAGGATTATAAATTATTTTGTCGATCGGTGACTGCTATCTTCAGATTTACCAAAGACAAAATAACAATAAAAGTAGGGTTTATGCGAAATTATTTCAGTTTAAAAGAAAAATTCGAACAAAAACTGTAAATTTTCCAAAAAAAAAAAGAAAAATCGCCAGTACATTTTTCCTATTTTTGTGTTCGCTACGCAACACATTGAATACTCAGTCAACGAAATTGGCTGCTTGGTTGATGGGTCTCGCGCGGAAGTATCTTTGTGTAGATTTACGGGCAGGAGAAATTCAACAAAAACGATTTTTTTGTGTCAAAAAAATCTTGTGCGGATGTTGAAATTGCAAAAATTGAAGGAAAAATAAGTAACTGTTTCCGATAGGTTTATTTAGTTTTTAATACTGACATATCTATTGTTACTTTAAAAATGCAGTTCGAGATGAAGACGGTTTCAATTAATTCGTTCCAGATGGTGAAACGATGCAAATAATAATTGAAAAATGAGTACTGCAAAAGTCGTTCCAACACCTTCGACTACATTGAGGTACACATGAGAGTTATCACGAGATTTACTATTAATTGCTGATGATTGCAGCTTCGATGCAACTTCTCTGATAAAATACAAGCTCTCGGACGAAGTTCTCGCAAAAGTTGCTGCTTCCGGTTCACTTAGATCTTCATCATGCAGATCTGTGTTTGGAGGGTTAGAAACAGTCGGAATTGTAATTTTAATGTTCGTAATTCAGCTTGTTCTCCGATGTCTTCCATATGAAACGAAAGATTGGGAAGTGACCCTTTCTCGTAGTCGGAATCTTTATCGAACTCTCAAAGAGAAACATCTGGTAGATCCCCACGATAAAAAGTTTTCACAAGATCCGGAGCTGAACAACCCCTTGGCTTCTACCGAACACAACCCATGGAACACCTTCTTTGAAGATAATGATTTGCGCGACATTATTGGAAAAGATGTATCTCGAACATTTCCTGAAATCGAATTTTTCCAAAACGGTAATATCCGTCAGATGATGTCAGAGATTCTTCTCATCTATGCTAAGGAACACCGCTATGTCAAGTACCGCCAAGGAATGCACGAGATTCTCGCCCCACTGATTTTTGTAATTTATTTGGACAATGAGGGGTTCTTGCATGCAAAAGAAAATGACGAACTGAAAACGTTGACTGTCGAAGAAGAAGATATACTAAATTGCCTGTTTTGCAAAGAATA
>NC_013490.2:7162981-7189012 GCF_000004555.2 Caenorhabditis briggsae
CCGGCCCGGAATTTTACAAGTATGGGAAATCTAAAAATATCGTTTAAAAATTAATTTCAGAAAAATGCGAAACCCGATGTGAAACTAAACAACTTTTCCCATATCACCGTTTCTGGAAGCAGTCATCCAAATAGAACACAACGCCCTCAAAGACCAGTTGCACCATCAAAAGCAAGACCTGAGTTAGAGTCACCACCAACCATACTAGCTCTCGCTCCAGTTCTTCAAAAAATGAAAAATACTATTCGTGACAGATCAAACACAGTTTCGGTGCCTTCATCTCCTCGTCGATCTCATGAACCTCATAGGGAACCCATAAGGAACCCTCAAAATAATGACAACTGGACAAAAGAAGTTCAAATGATGGAGGAGCAGGTTTCGACTCTTCAGACTCGATTAAACGAACAAGATATGATGTGCTGTCAGATTTCAAAAGCTCTTGGTAAGTTTGTTTTTCGATTAAAAAAACTTTTCAAAAAATTGCAGAAGTATGTGCCGAAGACGTTCGAAATGCAAAGTCAAGTGAACAGTGTGCTGCATTAGCTCAAACTATTCTAGAATTGAGCAAGACTCTTCTATCAATAAAAACAGTTCCCGTAAATCAAAGCCCATCGAAAAACGGAAAGAACGGAAATGTGGACGAAAAGCAGAAGGTATGAAATGTATTTATTTATTGTTTTTTTTACTATTCTTGTTATAGCTTCGCGAACCACCTCAAATCCGGCACATTAACGAAATGATTGACATGACATCCAAACGTCCCCAAATTTAACAATTATTTATTTACATCGATCTTCAAACTCCAAAATGTTTGTCAAATTGTAAATTGTACCTAGTCTATTTTTCTCTAGGATCTCTACTGTGAGGTCAAGAGTTGAATTATTGAATCAATGTTACTTTATCCAGTATGTTTATCGCTTGCCATTCCGAAGACCGTAACCCGATTTTCAACAATCACTTCTGACATATTTCTGTACTGTATATTCAAATCTGCAATAAAAACCCATCGTTTTTATCTTGGCCCACTTGTTCTTGCCTGAAACTTTTAAAGGAAAATACGGATTCAACGTGATCATTTTAACGTGAACTTTTGAGCGGAACATGCAGAACTCCGCTGACGTGATCCCCCAATCCATTTTGATAAAATCTAGGCTCCGCCCATTAGGAATGAAATAAAGCCTCGTTGAAACCACAATAAGTATCAAGTCCGAATCGACTAGCACCAACTACTAACCAAACTAACAGCACAATGCAAGAACAACAAGGCCAGTTCCGTCGTTCTAGGTAAATTCGATACGAAATCTCATTGTATGTCACCTCATGAATATTTAGAAGCCGCTCGAGATCTCGTGTTGCATTCAATCGCCGCTCCAATTATTCATCTGGCAATGCTCCTCTACCCATTCAACCTGCTGTTCTCGCTCCAATCGTTGAAGACTTCAGTCAATCGTCTGCTATGATGCCAGTTGTCAACCCTCTGATGGTGGCTGCCAAAGAGCTGAAGTTCGCTTGTCAGCTGGCTCATGGGTCGCCTGTCGCAATAATCGAACGATGGTCCGATGTCAGTGAGCTGTACCAATCGATCGCAGATTGCTTTGGAATCTCGAAAGATGATATCATTTTCTTGACAGTAAACGACTTCAAGGTGAGAAACAAACGATGTAACAACTAGGGAGTACCTGTTTTCAGCCCGACATGAAGAACATGTTCACTGGAACCCTTAACTTCAAAGACATGCTTTACGCCCATGTTCGTGGACAAGCAACAGAGCTTCGAGTTCTGAAAGATTCAAACAACTTTGGAGTGACCATAACGGATAACGGGCTCGGAAATGCGTTCATCAAAATGATCAGTCCAGGATCGGTGTTCGATCGGATGCGCCCGGCTACTCAAGTTGGACAACTGATTGAAGCGGTTGACGGAGAACGAGTTCTTGGAAAAAGACACTATCAAGTTGCTCGAATTCTGAAGAATGTTCGTCGTGGTGATGAGTGCATCATTAGATTGATTGCCCCAAAATCCGCTGATCCGGGAACTATGAAATCATCCAAGAAAAGTACAGGAGAATTGGCAAAAGGAACGATTCGGTTCAAATCGGAGGGAGGATTTGCTGTGGAAGACATTCAGGATCAGATGATTCAAGCGGAGATGTGCGGAAAGCTTAACGAATTGTTTGACCAATACCTAGGAGTGCAAGATGATCAGTTGGCAATGCGTATCTGGGATGCTGCCTCCAATTGCGAAACTCTTTGGCAACTTAGTGAATCCATCAAACAATCGGAACTTTCAATGTTCGACTTCCCGGATGGCTTGGTGTTCGATATGTGGGGCATAATTGGCGACTTGAAACGTGAACAACGCAACAAGGCTCCAGCTCCAGTCATGAAAACTTCTCACACACCAAGAACGTCGGCTATGGCTCTTTTTCATTAATTTATGAATAAAAATTATTATATAACATATTCTTGATTCAATTATTATATAACATATTCGTGATTTATATCATTCGTGATTCAAGGAACAAGGAACGAATAGCAAAGATGTTTTTTCAGAATTTTTCAAATTTTCCAAATTTTAGAATCAAAATTTTTCAAATTACCAAATTTCTGAAACTGAAAAAAGTTTTGAGAATTTTAAAATCTAAGAATATCGAAATGTCAGAATCCGAAAATTTCAGAGTCTGAAAATTGCATTTATTTTTCCCAGATTTTTTTTTTGGATCATACTACCGTATTGCTTCAAAGGACCATTCTTCAAAACTGGAAGGGTTTCGAGACGACATTCATCATACTATACTAGTATTTAGAAATTGTCCGAATAAATAAAAATTCTCTTTTCAAGTGTATTTTCCACTGTAAATCATCTGGGCAGGATTATATTAAAAGAAAATTCTACCCTAGAATGTCCTATTATGTTGATCGTTTTTTGAACTGCCGCCCATAACCATTAAGGGGCCACAGTCTCTGTTGACACACCTCGTGACGCATTCTGCGCGTTTTGTGTGTTTTCGCGCGCGAATTTCGATTAACAGGAATTCTGCAGGCAGTCAGTTAAATACTCAGAAATTTTCCGAATATCGTTCTGTTCGATTTACACAGAAGTTCTGCAAGCACCGATGTACCCGGAAGGCTACGGCTGTTATAGCCAACAATTACAGCGGCCATATTTCCCATTACATGAGTTGCGCGACGAAGAATTCGTTCAGGTTTGTTTTTAAAACACATATCACCCAGAATCGGCATTTATCAATTTTCATTCAGAACTCACCACTTCTAAAACTCAAGGATAGCTTATTAGACGCTATTGTCGAATATGTGCCTCTCAAAGACCGTCTTCTGAAGTTACGATCTGTCTGTCATCGATTGTCGGATTCCGTGAAACGCTCAGTCAAGTCGGTCGAGTTTCTACGAGATGAACTTGATTATTGCGACGATCCCAAAATAGCGTTCTTCTTATCAGTTTATGGAAAGAATGTAGAACACATGAACTTTGATTTATATCGGTCATGCCTGTTCCGAGAATATACGCAATGGTCATGGCGCCAATCAGTGATCGCATCAGTTACCCGTTGCTCACAATTGAAGCAATTGGACATCTTGATTTGCTGTAGACATCGCCTCAGAGATATGGACCTGCAAGTGATTTTCAAGCAATGTCAACAGTTGGAAGTGCTCAGAATGGATGCAAGTTATATCAATGGTCATTGTTTCTCGGTAAGCTTTTAATTTTATTTTTATCAAACTTACTTTGATTCAAATATGATTGTCGTGAATCTTGGTCGATGGGCTTATTTTACCCCCATTGATTGTAAAGGCCGACATATACCAGTTTCGACGGTTACTTACAGGAACAGCCTGAACATTTTGATTTTTGAAGGTTTTTTCTGTAAGCTTGTAATTGCTGTCGAACATTAAATTGTTTTCTCTGCAGTTCTAAATTTGAAAATTTCTTCAGAAAGCTCCCACATCTCTACGCAAAGTTGAACTGGAATGCTGTCAATCACTCACAAAACAAGGTTTCCTTGGAATGTGCACACGCCTTCAACAGCTTCAAACTTTACTTGTTTCTCTGCTCCCTTGTATTGATGAACAGATCATCAAGCGTATTGGAGATATGAAAACTCTCAAAAATCTCTCAATTGTTGCTGACCCGGAGCAAAAGATGAATCAATTCCGTCTAGCCGAGATTAAACGTCTTCCGAAGCTTTCAACGCTTTGTCTGGATGGTGTGAACAATGTCACTGATAAATTCCTCGGTGATTTATCTGAGTCTTCGTCACCAGCTTTTGGAAGCATCGAGCATCTTTCTTTATCGTTTTGCAAGAATATTGGGCCAAATGGAATCGCAAAGTTAAAAAACCTACCGAAGCTGAAAAGCTTGAATCTGGACGGTTTGTCGAAACGAGACATCTCGATTGGGCTGGAAGCAATTGGTAATGCTGGAAGGCTAGAGAGATTGATGGTCTCCGAAAATACATTCGTCAGTCCAAGAACGATTACCGATTTGGTGACAAAATGCGACAGTTTGCGGACTTTGGATATATCTGTTAATGACCGGCTCAAGGATAAAGGATTTGCAGAGCAAGTGGTAAGAATAGCTTGCGATCACTAATGTTTTCAAAAAAAAATACTTGTTTTCAGTACAGTGCTCGAGCATTTTCGTTTGGTAAACCCCTGGTCATCTTGACGGATTTCAAATCGATGTGGCGTCATCTTCCACCGTTCTCCTATCAATCAAGAGTTGAAATCGTCAACTTGAATGACCGACATCCTGAAGAATTCATTGATGCGATCTCAGCCAACACTCCACAACAATTACCACGTGGTCAATTGATACCTGATCTGCGACGAGGAAATCGTTATAAAATGTTCGACTTCTCATTAGATACTTCTTCTGGCGAACAGCTCAGTGATTCGATCAGTTTGGAAAAACTGGACCAAGAGAATCAGCCACCGGTAGATGTTCTGGGTCCACTTGCAGGTCTATCAGTCAAAGAGCAAGAAGATTTAGTTTTTGCATTGATGCAATACCAACAGCCATTCGATGTAAGCTACTCTTCTCCCGAGCTTTCTTAAGGTTTTTTTTTTCAGGCCACAGGATTTATGGACTACAATCAATGCCTGATCCCGGCAGTGCCACAGTCGAGCTTCACAGATTTCGAAAACAGTATCACAGTTGGTTCAGCTGGAGCTCCTGGGCCACCAACCAAAGAAAAAGGATCTGAGAAAATTCTAAAGCATTCTCGTCCAAGCCGCCCGAAACGACAAGCTCAAAAAGAAAGAGCTCAACAACGACGCTCCGGAGCAGTGGCCGCACAGAAAGTAGCTGTACCAGCTGATCCTTCATTCACGGAAGATGACTTCCCACCTCTCGGATGATTTCAGCGTTCCTTTTTTCTATTCCCCCTTTCCCAAAATTCCCTTCCCTTCAGATTTTGCCTATTCAGGTATTACAAGCATTCGTATTCACTAATATTCCTCTAAAAATGTTGATTGCAATGTTTGGCATAAATGTAATAATTTGTTATATGAATAAATATCAAAAATGATCGAAAGTGTTTATAAACATGTTTATTGACCCATGGAGTAACGAAAGAGAGAAATAGGTGAATCAAAAAAGAATGGACGAGTTATGGTATTCATTATTCACTCATTGCATCGAGTTGAAAGATGATGAATTCTGATGAGCAGTCGGGATCTTCTTAAGATGGTATCGACGGAAAAAGCTTCCGAGAACGTGATAAATAATGCAACAAGTTCTTCCTACAGTAACCGCCGCACAGAAATTGCTTTTTGGTTCCGAATGACGTGAACAGTGAAAATCGGTGCCAGGTTCCCACGGAGAAGCACTCTGCAAATTTTTAGCCATAATAATGCACCAGTATGTCTGAAACATACTTCTTCTGCATCCACTTTCTGTCCGAGCAGACTGAACCAACGCATCGTCTCCATGTCGACTTTCTCGCCCATTATATCCGAAATCGCCTCGACAAACGCTTCGACGATCACAAAATTGTTTTGATGTACTGGGAAACCTGGAAATCAAATTCATATTTCTCTTTTTTATTATTCATAAACCACTAACCATCATAATTAAACCCAACAGTTTTTGCTAAATGTTTCATACTCTCCACCATTAAATCAAGTTCAGATTGAAGGACCAGAATGAATCTACGATCGTTTTTATCACACAACATTCCTGGATCTTTGAAATTGTTCTTGATATTCAACTCGATTCTCGTTTTTTCATTGCAAGAGTCGCTGTAGAGTCCAACTTTTACACCTTGGTGACAAGCGATGCTCGGCTCGACGCGGCCCAAAATTTCTTCAACGAGCTGAAATCGTTTTATGAATGAGAATGAACATGATTGTCACCTTTCTCTTGGATACGGTTGCAATAGAGTGTTGAAGTGGAATGCGATGAGTTTCGAATGCATGTCTGCTAGCTCGTCTTCTTTGTGACTCGTTGTCAGTTTGCCATGGTCCAACAATCGCATGGTACTTCTCGATGATCCCCGAAAACAATGAGAATTCGTTCAATCCCAATTCAGCCATCATACACTCTCCATCAATATTTCCATAAGTTTGAACAGAAGCCAACAGGAATCTCAAATCACGGATCCCATCAATGTTTCCATCGATTGCACTCAACACTCTTTCTTTCACAAAAGCAACGTCCCGACGATATTTCCGAAGCAAATCGGCGTCTTCATAGTGTCCTGTAGAACTTTGTTGAACGATTTGATTGAGCATAACTCCGTTTCCCCGAAGGATTTCTTCCTCTTCGTCTGGATCCTCATAAAATTCATCTTCAATTGGTCTTCTCAGCATTCGCTTTTTAGCTTTCATTCGTGCCCATCTCTCTTTCCTGAAAGTTCCAACATCTTTTTCCGAAGACAATAAAAACAACATGTTTCAAACAAAATCTTCATTAAATTGGCAGAGAATGGCCATAAAAGAAATAACAAAAAGAATATCATACAAGTAGTTGGGAAGAGCGGAACCTACTTCAAATTCAGGTCTGATCTTTTACTCAAGAAGGGATTCGATTGAGTGCCAGATGCCAGAAATCCATCAAGATCTTCCACATGACCATGAGATGGAATATTCAAAGTAGTGCTATGCGAAGGCTTGGAGAATCCAGAAAAGTGTCCAGAAGAGTTGGATCTTTGGCTGTATGGGTAGTGGGAGCTGGCAGTAGAGAAAGATCTTCCTTTGTACCAATTTGGAAGCATTCCAGAGCTGGCGCTTTCTCGTGGGATTCCACGAGTCATGAATCCATTTGGTTTGGAATTCAACGAAGAGAAACTGTCCGAAACATCTCGCATTTGCTCCGCACGATCATTGTAGAAACGATTATTATTGAAGGGCGAGTGAGAGTTGTTCGAAGGAGCAGAATCATATTCGTAGTTGAACTTCTTGCGGTTAGCAAAAGGATTCACCTGAAAACAAAAATTATACTTGTGAAATACAAAGACAAAGTTAAATTTACATTCTTGTTTGGATCCCTATTAAACCCTCCGAATCCTCCGGGGTTACTGAAACCCCCATTAGCTCCAGTGTTGAAAGGACTCGTCTTCCCATCGAATTTACAATAGGGAGATGGAGAAACACTCATACTCTCAATTGATGGTTGTTTACGGACACATGCAGCAAATGACATTGGTTCCTGTGGTTGATACGATTGTTGATGAGGCGGCGAACGAATGGCAGCAATGTTCATCGACTCAGCGACAGCTCGAATATTGGCCAGATTGCTCTGTTGAGCAGAATATGGAATACGTTGCAATGGAGGAGGTGTGACGTATTCCTCTTCGACTGGGGTTACGGTAGTTGGAACTGGATCTTCAGGAACAGAAACTGGGGGTTCTTCTGGAAAAAAACTATTTGAAATTTTGTAATTTTGATTCATGAGAAGTTAAACCTTGAACAACTGTTTCTGAAACGGCAGGAACCTCCTTCTCCGCATACTCGTTGTTATCAACAATCTCCTCGGCTGAAATACGTTGAGGAGCACTGTCAATTGTTTCTTCGGATGTCACAGAATTTGGTTCAGGCTCTGGAGTTGCAGTGGGCTCCTCATTCACGACATTCTCTGTTGCCGGTTTCTCTTTAGGAGCTTCTGGCTTCCCTTTGAGTTTACCATCGGAAACTTTTGGCTTCGGACGAGTGGAGATAGATTTTCTCGGGCTTCTTGGTTTTCTCGGAATGGGATCGCCTGAAGATAAAGTGGTCAATATACATTTTAATAATCTGTATTACATGGCTCAGGAGCAAGAAGAACCTGCACAAGTTCTTGAATTGGCTCAGGTGTTGGTACAGGAGGCGGAGTCTCTGGAACGACGACGGCAACAGGCTCAGGAACAGAAGGCGGAGAAACAGAGAGAGCTTCATCAAGAAGTTGACGACGAGCGTTCTTGTCTCTCGAAAACAGCTCAACCGTTAAATTTTGCATCTGTTTTCTGGTTGTCTGATAAGAGGTTTGGGTTAGAAAGTTGGAGATCGGTGAAACTTTACTTGATTGGGACGATTTTGTTTTCTCATGATGTTTCGGAGTCTTTGAAATCAGAACTTTTGAGACAGAGAACTGTGATACAAGTTCCAAGCCTTTCTGGAGCCTCCTCACCTGCTTGTTGGCGTGGCAAACGTCATTGAGATCAACAACGTGGGAGGTGCGCCAAAGAACAAAAATTATCAACAGACCTAGAAATTTTGACGTTCCACGCGAATATTCGATAATTAGGTCAAATATCAAACGACATTCCGTAAAACATGTAATAGAAGGGTCTCCTCACTTTGAGTTTGAGCCAACTGATACCGATTCCTGTGAATGATTTCAAAAAGTGGTCGACTGACAAAATATGTTTGTTATTATGATCAACATTTTATCAGTTGATTACTTCTTGATATCACTTACAGGAAGTGAGATATATGGGCTCAAAGTTTATAGTTTGTTGTAATTGCAGTTTACGCTAATTGCCGTTTGTTTTAAAATATTAACTGAAAACTCCAGAAAATATATTAAAAAACAATTTTAACATATTAGGTTGTTCAATAAATAGTGGTCACTTTTTTTCAATTCGCATTTTATTCAAGGAAAACAAAAATTAATAAGAAATGTATTCTCCATTGGAGTTGATAACTTCTTGCCAGCGCATTGGAAGTTGAGCAATTCCATTTGCGTAGAACTCTGGCGACTTGGAGGCAAAAAAGTGATCCAAAAACTTCTCGACATCCTTGCGATCATTGAATTTTTCACCGGAAAGATGGTTCTGGAGAGAACGGAAAAAGTGATAATCAGTGGGTGCCAGGTCCGGAGAATACGGTGAATGAGGAAGAACTTCGATTCCGAGGGACTGGAGCTTACTGCGGGTCTTCAAAGATGTGTGTGGTTTGGCGTTGTCGTGCAAAAGTATAATCTTCGAGCTTCTCGGGCGGTGAGAGCGGTAAACATGAAGTACATTATCCATTTGAGAACAGTAAACATCAGAGTTAATAGTAGTGGAGTCCGGAAGGAGCTCGCGGTAAATCACTCCAGCACTGTCCCACCAAATCGAAAGCATTATCTTTTTTTCGTGAAGTTCTCCTTTTGGGTCCGATTCTGCTGCTTCTCCTGCAGGGACCCACTGGCGCTTTCTGGTATGGTTGACATACAGTACCCACTTCTCATCTCCAGTAATTATCTTCTTAATCCAGTCCGTCGTCGGCTCCCTGGTGAGTATTGAAAGTGACAGGTCACATCGCAGTTTTTTTCTGAAAATCGGTCAACAGGTGTGGGATAATTTGACCGAATTTCGGAACTCTCCCCATTCGATGAAGGTGATTGGAAACGGTGCTATGTGGATGGTGGACTGTCAAAGATACTTCCCGTAAAGTAGCCCGGGGCTCTTCCTCCAGTGTCATTGAAATATCGTCGTCGATATTGAGACGAGGCCTTCCGGGGCTCGGTTTTTTCCAGATTATAATTCCCTTCCTCGAATCTTTTGAACCAAAACTTAATCGTGGTTCGAGGGATGGTGTCTGCGCCTAACACTTCACACATTGTTCGCCGAGCTTCGTTGCTCGAGTGACCCTGGAGAAACATGAACAAAAACACTCCTCTGAGTGCATGATGATCATCGAGTAAATTCTCGGTCATTGTAGCAATTACCTGAAAGTTTTAATGATGTAATAAACATGCAATATGTGACACATGAAAATATTAAAACAAAAATGAAAAAAATCGATAATCGAAAAAGTAGCGGTAGAGCGAAGTCAAAGTGACCACTATTTATTCAACAACCTAATATATACACAAATTAAGAAAAAATCAAAAAATGGTAGGTAGAAGGATTTTTGGAAAAACGAAGGAATCGTTTTTCTGAAAAAGTTGTATCTGGTTCAGTACCACATAAAAAATTTGAGAACGTATGGACGGATAAAAGTTTCCCAGCAATTTTCGATTCAACAACAGCCAGAATGTGTGTAGTTTTGACATGATTAAGGTCTGAAATGATCCCGTAGCTCCTGTTTCTATTGTCAATCTTTTTTATCGTGAATCCCCCAAAACTTCCTTGGAGATGTTTAGGTCAGGAGGGCCCGCTGGATAACCGAGAACTGGAATTCCATCATCAAACACATAGAAGGTGAAAAAGAATAATTTTTGTGTTTTTCGAAATATTGAGAGGTGGTTGTAGCAGCACTAAATACCGTACCACCGGTTGATTTTTCTCATTTTGAGGAGTCTGGAGCTTGGCTGTCAAGCTTCTGATCACGATGAAAACTTCAAAAGCTGTAAAACAGAGAGAGATTGAATACTTTGCATACACAGAATTTTTCGAAAATTCATTATTTTCACTATCAGATATTCGAAGATTTCTGAAAGACACCTGTTTTTCACGTTTTCAGTACAAAAACGAGCCAAAAAGGAGTGCCTTCCAGAAATCAGCAAATAACTGAAAAACTAGGAATTAAAGAAAATTGTGTGAATGCAAAGTTACCAAAGTGATCGGAAACTTGACAGCCGTGCTCCAGAATTCTCAAATGTACAGTACCGGTCAATAAGGTATACAAAACACCGGTACTGTAGATATAAAATCCACAGATGTTCACAAACGAAACGTCTCACAGATCAAAATCAACTCATGATCAGTTTTCTTCTAGTTTTTGCTAGAAATTTTTAGCCTCTGAACAATCTTAACTTGACCGAAAGTATAGTTTCAAAGCTGATTCACTATCCAAATCGTCTCTGCTTTTACCCCCTCTCGTTTCCCAAATGAACAATCATTTCTAGTAGTAGTTCTCTTGTTCTTTTCATTCTCCGCCATCCGTTTGTCTCCTCCCGATTCGCGTCCAAAATATCGTCAATATATAATGATGGATTCGTAATGTATAACCTAACTGATATCTGATATCATATTTCATGTCAACAATTCGTCGGGGAATTCGTTCCTATCCCGATAGGTTTCCAATCCTGGGAAAAACGAATAATGAATGATTCTGGAACAAGAAAAGGAATAGCAACAGGTTGAATTCATCAAAATGTTGCAATTCCGAAAAAGAGGATGTCAATTGAATTAATGAGAGCACAGCAGGTGATAAAGTAAATAATCGTTTTCCGGAAGGAATTTCAAAGGAAACCAGTTGAGACACTCAGATTCTGAAGATGTAAAGAGACTACTGTAGAGCAGCTAAATGCACAATTATTCTTGTTTCCAGAAGAATCGGCCTATAATTTCTTTTGTGAAAACATTCAATGAGTTGCAGAATTTTCGAAAATTTTCAAAAAATAGGGGGCGTGGCATCATATTTGGATCGAAAACCGCAATCCTCATGGACGTTTCTTTTCTGTACACACAAAACGTGAGAAACGCAGGGAGGTTGAGGAAATAGGAGATGGTCTTCTTCTTCTTCTTCGGCTTCTGTGTGTCTCTGGACTGCGCGTGTCATCCGCCCCCCGGAATCGTTCATTCTCGCGCGCCTATTCAAATCCGTCCAGGATCATCTCACGATTCTCTTTCTGAGAAATGAGAGGAGATGGTATACTAGTTGTATTACTCATTCATTTATCACTTGTTTTTGGGTTACATCCGTTTTACGGTTAGTTTTCCGGTTTCTTATTTTTAGGGTTACTGTATGTATGGGGTTCGCAAGTAATCCTATTTCAACAGTACCTAGTTTCTATAATCTTTCAAACATCATTCTTCCAATTGGCCAAGAACTCCATTCTTGAGTTTCAAGTTTTCCGATTTAACGTTTGCATCCTTCAATCTTATAATACGGTTTGAAAAAGTAGAAACAGACCTTTATATTGATAAAGTAGAAATATTTCCAATTCCTCGTTCTTATTTTCAGTTTAATGATTTTCAGGACATCAGCGATATCGACGGCAAATTCTGGACGAACCTAATCAGCAGATAGATTTGAATATTACAGTACCCTATATATTCTCAGCTAGATTATATACCTATGGAGCCAACCGAGGAGATATACCAATTCATGGAAGACAAGAAATCTACAAATTGGAAAATCCTATCCATTTCATGGGCAATGTCTATGACAGTGTTTATGTAAGTTTTTTTTGAGATTCGGTATCTATTTAGATCTCTTTCCCAAGTTTTCTTTTTCATTTTTTAAATCGTGTACTACTTTGAAAAGTACAAAATGATTCATCAAATATCTTTTGATGGCACATCTAATCAATCAAAAACACAAGATTTGGCAGATACCTCTTCGTCATATTATCCTATTCTTCTTCTCCTTTTTTCTTCTTTTTTCTGAGGATTTTTCTGTTCATTTTCTTCTCCTTCTTTTCATTCTCTTCCATTCTCTTTTTCCCATCCTCTTATCGTTATCGCCAATACAAGACAACGACGAAATGGTGTTAACTGACCGGCTGCCTTGTCTTTTCTTAGAAGATGAAGCATAAGAGAAAAAGAAGAAAAAGAAGAAGAGAATCAGAATCTGGTCTCGAATTCTTGGCAGAATTGTGATAAGAAGATTTGCATATTCTTTCGGAAAAATGGAAAAAATTATTTTTGAATTAAGAATTTGGAGAAATCGGGATATTTGGAAGAAAATAACTTGTTTACAAAAATAAAAACGGTTGTAGCAGATTTTCAAGTAGAAAACTTGCATTTTGAAAGAATACATGACAGAACAGTACTAGTTTTTTTTGTCATTTGGTTACTCTTAATTATACCAGACGAGAGCTTGGCAAAAGTTTTGTAAAAGCTTTGTGAGATGGATTTTACCTTAAAGGGGGAGTTTGACTAGCGTTTTTGTAATTTTTTTTCCTTAATATGTTCAAAAAGTTATGTATTTTCATAATATAACTTCGAAAAAATTCAGAAAAAAGCTCGAAAACTCTGTAAAAAATGTTGAAAATTCAAACGGGCTCAGTTCTTGTCCAAGTGGTTATCATACAATTTCTACAATTTCTCAATTTTTCTGAAAATACAGAAAAAAGAACGAAAACGGCGAAAAAATCTGAAAAATTGCATGAAAAAGTAGAGCACACAATGGCTTTGGACTAGGATTCCCGCAACTCTCTTGGACAGAGAAATGAGCTTGAATTCTCGACAACGTTTTCCGAAATTTTGAATTTAAATTTTCTCTGAATTCGAAAACTAAGTACATACAGTATTGAATTTCAATTATCTTGAAATCTCAGCATCTAAAATCTCAGAAAAAGAGACTTTAACTCCATTCTGCCCCTGAATAATTAATCCATCTTGTTTCTTTATGTTCCCTCTCAGATTTCTTGTTGGTCATTAACTTTTTCATCTCCAATTAGTTTGCTTCTTCTTACAATTCAATATTATCTTCTTTTGAGAAGAACTGGAACCAATTACAAAAAGTTTTAAGTTTGCGCTCTCCCATTCAAACGTTCCCTATCACATTAGTTTGTAAAAGTGAAATCGTTCGTTCTCTTTCTTTTTCTTCTTTATTCCCACCGGATCATCTCAAATCAGTATCATATGAATGAGAGGTCAGCCAATTGAATATCCATCCTAAATCTTGTACATTTTCTGGCAATGTTCGATTGTATCACATAGATAATCGTAATCGCTTTTCACGACTGTTTGAAATCCGACAACAGATTTGTTTTAACGGTTTTTACCTGGCCGTTTCGGATGGGATTACGCAAAGAAACGATTTCGTAATAATTAGGAGAACGTAGACATATCTGAATAGCTAATCAGATTCAATTCGGAATAGAAGAAATAAGAAATCGGATGGCAAACGGTAAAGCAAATAAAACTAGGCAGGTGTGAAACAGGAAACAAACATCCGATTATGAATTCACAATGACTTATTTAGGGGTAATTGACAGGAAAGAACACTGAAAGATGATGATTTGTTTGTTTAGAGAATAGGGAGAGAATAGAATTTAGAAGATGTATGTATTTACACAGAATGTTGGGATCAAAAACAAGAAAAATGGAGTAGCTCCAGGGTTACGGAAACTATTCTGATGGTATGGCAAATTTTGTTGAAGTTCAAAAGGATTTTAGAATTTGGGAACTACCGTATAACCTGTAATAGAATTACCAGCAAAATTCAACTTCGAGCCAATTTATCTCGATTTCCGTAAAAGATACCAAAAAATGATCAACTAACAAAATATTATTGATATTATGATGAACATTTCATCAGTTGACTAGTTTCTGATACCTTTGCCGGAAATGAGCTATTTGGACTCAAAGTTTACGATTTGGGGGGGGGGGTTGGGGTATGTTTTTCTTCTGAAAAAAATTAAATTGCAATGAACATAATAGTTTTAGATGCCTTTTGCTAATGTAACACATATTTTATTCTACATTTCGAGGGAAAGAAGTTTCAAGAAAAACCCTAATTGTAAAGCCGCTCATCGAAAGGCTACACTGTCAAGTTCGAGCAGGTTTTTCTTGGCTCCTATGCAAAATATCAAAAAATTAGTCGACTGGTAAAATTTTGGTGGTATTATGATAAACCATTCATCAGCTTAAAACTTTTAATATCTTTTACAAGAACCGGAGAAATAGACGTAAAGTTTAAAGTTAAGCGTCCTTCCATCGCAGGTTCTACGGTATATATGTCTAGCGTTTTCTGAAAATCCTGGCAATTATAAATATAGTAAAATAAAATTCTGATTCAGAAGTAGTATCATTTAGCCTTATATTAATTCTCAACCATCAAAAAACGGAATGTCTTCCGAATGTGCTATCATTGTCTCAACACGAAAAACTTTCTCTTTTCCTCCGCTCACTCCTCACTTTCAAGAGCACTCGACCATTTTCTTTAGCCGTTTTTTTTTCTAAGGGAAATGGGGAAAAAGAACGACATAAATACGTTTCTTTATTGAAAATATTAATGTTCAGATCTCTCGAGATGGATCAGTGGGATTCACTGAAAAACGTCAGAAACCATCAGCTCTTCCAGTAGAAGAACCAACAATTGCAGTTTTCTGGCAACCTGCCACCCTCGGAAATGTTTGGTATCGCGAGACTTCCGGTATTTGAGAATAGAGAGATTCAGATCAACTATTATTTTCTTTTCAGATGTCAACATTATGAATCTGGCTCACAACGAAGTCAATATTCAATACAGATACGGTTCCCAGTTTCGTGTTAGATCAGTGGTTCTAATCACGTGGGAAGGGGTAAAGGATCCGATCGTACCAGTGGGTATTTCAAAAACTGAATTAGGTGTAAAGATAGTTTTTGTTGGTTTCTTCCTTGCTAATTAAGTTTCGGAAGACTTCGAAGAACAACGTTTCTTTTCTTTTCACTGGCAATAATAACTGTAATAATAGGGACATGTCGGAAGAAAAGGGAACACTTATTTTTCGAATCTAGACTAGTGAAGAGGTTATTGAACCAGATAGAAACATAAAATCCAGGAGACTTTCTGATCTATAGAACAACATTCAAAAGAAAAAGGTCAAGAAAAAAAAACCTACGTAATAACCGAACGTTTGAGATTGAGAATTCAATTATGGGACGAAATAAAGTAACTCATTGAACATCTGGAAATTCCAGGAATCAGAAGGAAACACATTCCAATTGGCACTTATTATTGGAGACTCGATGACATTTGCCCATTTCATCTACAGTAAACTAAATTATAATACGAATGCAATCGCTGGATTTTCAACTGGACAATCCTCATATTCTCTTCCTGATTCAGCAACTCATGATGCGATTCTTCTTTCCGAAAAATCAGATATTGGAATTCCAGGAGAATGGTTGTTCAGGGTAGATGGCAATCAAATATATCTATGTGGAGCAGGATTCAAAGGATTGGAATGCATTGAAAGTTGTGCTCCATCCCAATGGTTCAATGATTGTTCGAAGAGTTGTCACTGTGATGGAGGAGATTCATGTGATCAGGAAAACGGAAGATGTCCAAATGGAAAATGCTCTCCTGGGTGGACTAGTGAACCGATTTGTGATGAAGATCTGGATGAATGCGAAATGGGAATTGATAATTGTCCAAACGAACAACCTGATTGTCTGAATACACCTGGAAGCTTTCTGTGTTTATGTTTCGAATACGATGAAGAAAAACAAAAATGTAAAAATTCGAAGCCAGCTCCACCAAGTGCTCCAATTCCTGTTGATGTTATACCAATGCATCCAACCTTCACAAGGAAGCCAGCTCCTGCAAAAGTTACAGTGTCTCCACGAAACCGTTTCAAATCAACCACCGCTAGAACTACACAAGCAATCACGACGCATTCATCTACAGAAATTCCTACAACGACGAGGTAAGAATTTATTCCGCAGATTTCATCTTTCAAACTTTCTTTTTCAGAGAAAAAACTATGTCAACTCCACTGCTCACAACTGAAGTTGTCACCAGAACAACTACAACTCCTACAGTAGTGACAACACCTTCCGCTTGCTCCAGATGTGATCAGAATGCAAAATGTTCTAATGGAATCTGCGCATGTTCTAAAGGATTCACAGGAGATGGCTTCAGATGTTACGATGTGGACGAATGCCAAATCCCAGAAGATGTCTGTGGAGATCACTCGATTTGTTCGAATACAATCGGAAATTTTGAATGCACTTGCCATGGCGGATATCGGTTTGAAGAGGGAAAGTGTCAAGGTAAAATTTTAAATTCGAAAAATTCAGAATTAAAAATCTGAAGTTTTCGAATTTTTCTTTCAGATGTGGACGAATGCCGTGAGTCTCCAAAAATCTGTGGGGATCCAAACAAAGGAACAAGATGTATAAATAAGGATGGATCATTCGAATGTCTATGTAAAGATGGATATGAAGGAGATCCATCTTCAGAATGCAGAGACGTCGACGAATGTAAAAATGGAGATGCATGCGGACCGAATTCACAATGTACTAACACAGTAAGTATGAGTTTTCATTAGTAAAATCAATTATGGAGTTTTAGGAAGGAGGTTATGAATGTGAATGTCTTCCTGGATTTGAAAGAATAGCTGAAGGAGCTCACTGTACAGATAGAGATGAATGTGCTGTGGAACCATGTCACCCAGCTGCTACTTGTAGTAATACTAGAGGATCTTATAAGTGTGAATGCATCGATGGATTTGTTGGAGACGGAAAAACGTGCCATGAGACCATCCTCTACCCGATTTCCAATGATTCGACAGTGATTCCGAGGTCATGGGATTCAAATACTGCAATTCCACTTGCCAAAGAAATCACTATTTTTGGAAAGAAGTATTCCAAGATTTATGTGAGTTTTCTACACGAGCACTTTGTTTCTAAAATGGGAAGCTAGTTTTGCTATTAGGTTGGCGGGAAAGTCTTTGTCACTCTGTTTGTTTAATCACTGTTCTCGTATATGGAGGCTGTGTATGATATCGACTCTAGTGAATAACAAGGTGATAAGAACCTTCCATATAAACAAGTCCCCATCTCCTTCCCTGCTCCTCATCTGTAATTGAAACGATATGTTTGTTCCCACTGCTATTCACATCAGACATGTTTTGATTTACCTCTTCCTATCTCACACCACGATGAAGGATTCGGAAACTTTCTTGAAGAATGTGTACAACACACATGCCCCTCACTACAATACTATTCGCAATTGGTTCCATCGTTTCGAAAAAGATGACTTCTCGCTCGATGAAAAGGATCGCTCTGGGAGACCCCGTGAGTTGGATTTGGACAAGCTGAAGCACGCATTGCAATCGGATCCATTTCAATCTAGCCGTGAACTAGCTGTCACATTCGGAGTTCACCATAGCACAGTCCTTGAAGGTTTGAAGTCTCTTGGAATGAGAAAACTTTTTGGTCGATTCATACCTCATCACCTGACTCAAGCCAACCTTGACCGCCGAGTCGACGATTCGATTACTCTTCTCACTCTCCACGCGGGCGATCGATGGCTGGACCGGCTAATAACCGGAGATGAGAAGTGGGTCTTCTACGATAATCACCACAGGAAATCCCAGTGGGTTGGAGAAGGAGAGAGCCCACAGGATGTCCCAAAACCCGACCTTCATCCGAAAAAAGTTATGCTCTCTGTGTGGTGGGGAGTGGACGGCCCCATCTACTGGGAACTTCTGCCCGAGGGCAAAACAATAACTGGAGACCTCTACACTACTCAACTACGAAACCTCAAGAAAGCAGTCGACCGTTCGGCCCTGAAAGACAAGAAAGTGTACTATCAACATGATAACGCTCGCCCACATGTTTCGAAACAAGTGAAGCAGGAGCTGATGGGATATGGATGGAATGTTCTCCCTCACCCCCCGTATTCTCCTGATCTTGCTCCTTCCGACTATTGGTTATTTGGCGATATGACACGTGCCTTCGAAGGAAGAAGCTTCATTCCCGTGGAGCGGTCGAAGCGGCACTCAAACAATACTTTGCCTCACGCCCGGCTGGATTCTACCGCAATGGAATCCATAAATTGAGGGAACGTTGGAGACATGTTGTTGATAATGATGGACAATATAATTAATTATTCGGTTATTTTTTCTTTGAGAAATAAACTATTGAAAAAGTGACAAAGACTTTCCCGCCAACCTAATAATTTTTTGAAATGGTTGTTTGACGACCATTTCCAGTCGGGGCTCAAAAAGTTCATCCAGGATTTCGATCTGAAAAAATTTTCCGTTTTTTTTTTCCGGCAAAAGAAAATGCTTGTTTTTGGTGATTGAAATACACACATGAAAAAATGTACCGACACAAATTCAAAAATTGAGGAGTTCGGAAATTCGGAAAACTAGAAATTCGATAGTTTAGAAGTTCAAAAATTCAGAAGTTCAGAAACTCAAAAATTAAAAAGTCCTGAACTTCACATTTTTCACATTTTTCCTGTCTTTGAATCTGATTGATCGAATATTTTAGCTCTCAACAAACGGAATTATATCGTTCGAAGAGCCCTTACAAGGTCTCATAGACCATGCGGATACTCTGAAAAAACCTGCGATTTTCGCCCTCCATGCTCAGTTCGACTATATTAGAGATGGATTGGTTGCATACACATATATCAATGGTTAGTACTGAAATTTTCTAATCATTTTTTCAAATCCCTGCTTTGATTCAGATACTGATGCAGTGACTCTCCCTCTTCTAATGCGTTCTTCTATTGGTATTCAAACATCGATGGGGATCGAAAACTTCCACACAAAACGTCTTCATATATTTACTTTCGACAGAGTCAGACAATCCGGATCAGAAAACTTTAATTCTTTCCAAATAGTATTAGCTGAATCTGATAAGGATTTCACTATTCTTTCGTTGATTTATGAAAAAGTACAAGCTCGAGGACCAATGACTGGAATTTCGACTCCTAGTCGATTCTTAATGCTTCCAAATAAACGCCTGACCAGTGGATCAAATGTGGGACAACCTGGAAAATGGATGTTCCGAGTGGATGTTGCTGATCTTCAAACATGTCCTCCAGGCAGAGTAGGAGAGCCATTCTGTGATAGAGAATGTGCAGCAGGTCACTATGGTGAGTGATCGATAGAAACAGGATTTTTCATTTTGTTTTCTCAGGAATTAATTGTGTATCAACGTGTCATTGTGACGGATCAGTTGCCTGTGATGTGGTCACTGGAATGTGCCCTGGTGCACTATGCAGAGCCGGATGGGAAGGATCATCTTGTGATCAGGACATTGACGAATGTGGAATGAACCTGGTGACATGTGCAGATGGATCCCAATGTGTCAACACAAGAGGCGGTTACAGATGTGACTGTAAGAAAGGATTCGTCCCGGTTGGAAAAGAATGCAAGCGTAAGACAAAGCCAGGAAAACTCACATAATCTAGAAATTGCAGAAATCGATCAATGCTTATCACGATTCTCAGTACCTTGTTCTCGAAACGCTGAATGCGTTAAATCAGAAGGCGTTAATCCAAAATGTGTGTGCCGAAAAGGATATCATGGGGATGGATTCAGATGTACGACAAGAGAAAATGTGAAATCAGCTGGCGGCAATCGTCTGGTGTCAGATTTGACACATCATTTGATGGAAGTTGATGGTAAGTTGTATTTAAGAACCTAACTGGTGTATCAATTATAATGATTGAAAATTTTTTGTAAAAATTCAATGACCAAAAGATGATCTGAGATTGGGTTTTTTTCAGGAATACATGTTTACTGAAATACTTATGTGTACGATTATAGAGAAATCTTTTCAGATTTGTTTCTATTTTCAATTTACTTTACAAGCAATTTCCCGAATGTGGTTTTCAAGAACTTCTTAACGATTTCAGATCTTCCAGGAGCAAACACAACCGATTCGTCTGTTCCATCTTCTTCCGAAAATCCATTTGTAATGAAAAATTGGGTCCCAGACCGGGTTGGAGAAACAACTCCATCTCCACAAAGACCTAAATTCGTCACTGTTCAGACTCCTCCGCTTTTCTATACAGGTTGGTTTTTGCTTTGAGATTTGGTAGCAAACAAGTCATATTTTTGTTTTCGAAATCAGTCAAAGGTTTTTTGTCTCACTTTTGACAGAAAATAACTAATTTGTATCAAAGAAGAGGGGATAGGATATTTTTCTAATTTTTTTTGAGGTCAGGGTATGCATCCTGACGTAACGGTGTACATTGTTGAGCGTTCGCTCTTCGAGAGGCATAACGAACAGAATTTTGAGAGAATTACTGTTTGATTTCCCCCCTCCCTCAAAGTAGGTGCTGAAATTTTTCAAACTGACTTTTTCATCATCGTGAAATTGAAACTCACTGAACCAAAAGAGAAAAAACGAAGATCAGTTGCAGATATCTGAAGACGTACTCCTGACGTCAATCCAAAAATCTGTGTTCTTGACTCTATCCCTTCTTGACCTAACTTAATTTGAATTTCATCTGAAGTGACTAAAAATGTATTCAAAAAAATTAGAAAATCCCAAGGAGATCATATTCTTTAAATCTGAAATCGTCTCCTCCCATTCCATTTCTTTCAAAAGAGTCACAAATAGTCTTCGATCTTTTATATGTATTTTCTTTTTCTCTTTATCGAAAAAAAAAACTGGGGAAAAACTCAAAAACTCGTCGACTAATCCCCATTTCCATTGCAAATTAACTCTCCACCTCCTTCCTTCTCTTCAAAGAAAAAAAACGGGGCGAAGGCGTCGTTCATTTTGATTCTTGAGATTTCTCTGAATTTAATTTGAACGAGAAGGAAAATAGGTACTTAGATCTTCTATCTTTTTTTATTCTGAAAAATTAGACCTCCTCAATGGGAATCTATTGTGCAGGAAGAGGAGGTAATATTTATTTTGAGATGCTTCTTTTCCGTATTCTATACATAGTTTATTGAAAACAACCTTCATTTTCAGCACCACCAATAAAACCAAAAATGAATGACAAAGATATGGACCTGATGGATGGAGAGAAGCCAAGAGCTGAAGAAAGTGGAAGTTTTCCATGTAAGAAAAATTTGATTTGTTTTTAGAGTCAAATCTCAATAATTTCAGCTGTTTTGTATATTATTGGTTCGGCGATGCTCTTCATTTGGATAGTTCTTATTATTTTGGTGTGTGGTGTCATGTATATGAATAAGAGGTAATTCTGATTTATTTGGATTTTTACTTTTGTTTTTGATTATTACTATCATGTTACTATTCCCCATTCTGCTGGTATGCAAAAATCGGAGCTGTGGAAGAGAAAATCTGATAGCTGCGGCCACGCCCAAACTACCGTAATTGGCACACTTTTTTCTCGATTTTCGTCCGTTTTTCGGCAATTTTTTAAGTTACGAACAATATAACAATTTTATTTTCCGACGTCTTGAGGTTCTGGTGGTTTTCGTTACGACAACCGTTGGCCATGCCCACATGCTTTTCTCTTCCACAGCACCAATTTTTTATGCGAGCATAATAGAATCATTGTCTACAGTATTTTTTCCAAGTGCCAGTGGCTATGTGCTGTCATCCAAACCACCAACGTTGAGCCCATATATCTCATTTTCTGTGAAAATATCAAAAAGTAGTCAACCGTTAAAAAATTTATTATAGCATTAAAATTATTCTAGCAGTTGACCTTTTTAATATCTCCCACAGGAGTCGAGATGATTCAGCTCAAAGTTAAAGGTTAGAAGGTCATTCTATGAGAGTGTTAATTTTTTAAAAATCAGAAGATTATCAACAAAAAATTTTTCCAGAAGGCGTCGAAATGTGGAACGACAACAATATGCAGCTATGAGAGGCTGGAAAGGAGGCCAATTTCATTCAAGATCGTCGAGAATGATAACAACTTCGAATCCAAATGTCATCTATGGACAAACTCCAAGGATAACACCTTACGAAAGTTATTAAAATCTTCCCCCTTTCTTCCAAATTTCCATTCATCACGGGTCTAAATGTGCAGAGAATACGAAAACTATTCAGTTTTTCAATTAAAAACTTCATTTTTACATCACTCATTAAACCATTTGCTCATAACGATGTTGTTAATTAATTGATGTACAATTTAATAATGAAATATTAATTTCAAATTTTCATTCGATTTTCTTCAATTTCACATATTCCAGTCGGATTACGAACGAATCCTTTCGGGCATCCGCATCCAAAAGCACCGACATCCCGTTGGAATGAGCATCGAGCGGCTGTGTTGCACACTCCGTCGTGCATTTCACAGTAGTCTCAAGAAGTAAAAGATTCGTAAAGAATCAAATTCAAAACTAACTTTCATCGCTTGCATCTGAACAGTCTTCGTGTCCATCCAATACTCGTGACACATCAAGACACTCCCCGTCTAGACATCTGAACTCGCCTAGCTCGCAGCGATCTGAATTTCCGGATTCGGGAAAATATAATTATCATTATTCACCTTTGAGTATTATTTTCTTTTTCTTTTCTTTTGGTTTTTCTGTGGAAGTCACAGGTTCCAATACCGTAGTTGTAGTAGGTTCACTTCCAGCACAAGATACTAATCCACGAGCACAAACATCTTCATCACTGCTATCACCACAATCGTCTTTTCCATCCATCAACCATTTTGCAAATACACAATTCATCGTTTTCGCACATTTATAGGTACCTTGATAGGCACATAAATGTTGCCCTAAAATAATTAAATTTCCATCTAAAGTTTTCAAAACTCACATTTTCTATCCAAACATAAATTTACCATATCCTGAGGTCTTACACACTTTCCGCACCGATGTTGACCAACACCAGCATCACAGAGAATTGTTCCTTGGCCACACCCTGACAAGATTTGTGAGGTTTTTTTTTCTAATACTCTAATAGAATGGCCCCAAACCGTCAACTTTGAGCATATATATCTCATTTCCTGGAAAATATATCGAAAAGTGATCAACTGACAAAATATTTTTGAGGTTATAATAAACATTTTGTCAGTTGACCACTTTTCAATATCATCTACTGCAAATGAGATATATAAGCTTGAAGTTGAAGATTACAAAAATCGAAGTTGTGGAAGAGAAAAGCTAGCTCGTGGGCGTGGCCGAATGTCTCGCAACGAAACTACCGTAATCTAAAATTATTTTTAGTTTTTGGATTTATTTTTTCAATGTTCATGCGTTTCAGTTCAACTTTTTCACTATCAAAAATTATTACTTTCCGGCATGTTTGAAGGTTTTCAATACAAAAGTGGCCAAAAACAATAGTAATAAAAAAAGGATTTTAGGATACGGTAGTTGTCGTTGCGAGACTTTTGGTCACCGTTTCTATTCCACAGATCTATTCCCAGAACAATATTTTTTTGAAAAGCACTGACACTCATCACTCATATTTGGGCAGTCCGGTGTGCAATCTCTCACTGCAGCCAAAGGAATACATAATGGAGTCCTTGCTCTTGGATCACAATCAAACTGAAACAATCCACAACGTCCACCAATCCTTCCAGGATAATCTGAAAAAATGCAGCAATCAAACACAAATTTAAAAAAGTTTACCATTAGGTCCAGGGAGTTGTCCAAATGAAGAGTCGATGATTGAAGAAGCAATGAGAAGCAGTGAGAGCATTTTTTTGAGAAAGAAAAATGAGGTTCTCCGTAAAAAACGGAGCACAAAGAGCTGTCCGGTCTCTCTGGGAAACCAAAAAAGGGAGGGAGAGACAGCTATTATAAACCTTTTTGCACTTCTTTTTTACTTTTTCTTTTTATGTGTGAAGCGACTTTTTTTATGAAAGGAAGTAAAAAACGAAAGAATAGAAAATGGGATGGATGAACATTCGCGGAGATTTTTTGAGTGGGTTTCGGACTCATTTCTTGAAATAAGATTTTGAAAAAAAAACAATTTATTCACAAACTATAATCAACTCGAGTCGACTTCATGACAGTTGCAAAAGCCAAAGTTCCATTCAGAATTTTCTCATCTCTTCGAATTGTGACCTCATTCCAGAACGTTACATTTTCAGCGATTCCAAAAAGATCTCGAGAGAATTGGGACTCCAGGGCTGATCTATCGTCATAGTAGTAATTCTAAAAAACTGATCATATTTTTCTAAAAAATATCAATCCTCTCACATCAGTTCCTGTGTAATCAATTTTTGGCATTTGAACACGAATTCTGAGAAGACATCTGTCTTGTTGTCTATGATATGCCTCAATATGACCAAATGATGTGCACTCCGAGCCATTCTAAAACGTTATATTTTAAGTTTCTGAACATGTCGTGCAAAAGTTACCTTCGTGAATAAAGCTAACAAGTACAGGAAAGACGGTTTTATGACATCGAATGGAGCTTCTTGGAAGAATCGTGGAACCACAGCTGACACCGAATGTTCATCATGGACAACTATTTCTGGAGGTGGAAGAACTACGTCATCTGAAATTAAAGATCACGAACTAAAATAATTCATTAGAAAAAAAACCTAGAAGATGACAAAATGTGTAGTTAACAGCTCCCGAACCACACGAAGGTGGAACTATTGTGGCACATTGACAGTTTTTGTGATCAGAAGTGTAGCAGAATCTAAACAAAGGAATAGAAATTGATTAAATTTTGGATTTTCTAAACTTTTGATATTCAGAATTTTCGATTTTCTTTTAAAAAATTGAAAGTCTAGATATGGAGATTCAGAAGCTTCAAACATATGGAGGTTCAAAAACTCTTACAATTGAAAGTCAGACAATATTTGAAGTTGTAATTTTTAAAACTCTGAAATACTGAAATTCTCAATCCCAGAAAAAACTTCAAGCATTCGAAAACTCTGAAATGTTTGATTTTCCATCCGAGTTAGAAAATTTAGTAGAGTTTAAGACCTCAGTTGTGAACTTCTGAATTTCCTAATCTTGATTTTACGAATTTTCGAAATTGAATTTTAAAAACCGACTGGTATTATAATTAACTGCAATTAATCAAATCAATAAATGAAAAGGCAGAATCCTATTTAAAGGTGGTGTACGGTGAAATTTTTATTGCATCAAAATGTGAAGAAATGCATGTAGATTGACATAAAAACAAAGAAAAAATTCAAAAAAATTCCTTCATCGAGAAAAACGCATCGAAGAATACGCTGAAAGCCCTTAGGGACTAGGTTTTTTTCTAGGCCGCCCGGTGAGTAAAAGCGCGCGAATTCAAACTTTTAAAATTGTTTCGCTTGTTTTCACTTTTTTTTCGGTTTTTTCAAAATTTTTCTAGGTTTTTGTCAA
>NC_013490.2:7190085-7192813 GCF_000004555.2 Caenorhabditis briggsae
AAAAGTTTGAATTCGCGCGCTTTTACTCACCGGGCGGCCTAGAAAAAAACTTCGTCCCTAAGGGCTTTCAGTGTATTTTTCGATGCATTTTTCTCGATGAAGGCATTTTTTTTGAATTTTTTCTTTTTTTTTAATGTCAATCTACATGCATTTCTGCACATTTTGATGCAATAAAAAATTTCACCGTACACCACCTTTAAGCAGTTTAACATAATTATCAGGATTTCAGACCTAGTTTTTAGTATTAGGAAACTTACCTTGACCCACTATTCAAACAATCATGACACATATCACATGGTATAGTTTTTCCAGTTTGTTTAGGACAGACTATTGATTTGCATGAGCTCGATGCGCCTCTGAAAATCCATGATTCTGATGGCGTTTTTCTTATTTTTGGAATTCAATTCATTTCAGAATATTTCGATCAATATCGACTTACTCAACAACCCATTGAACAGAGAAGATAAGAATAAAACCTAGAAGACGTCGCATTTTTATTGATAAGTTTTAATGTTGACGAGAGAATGGAGAAGACAAAAAAAAACAGAAGAGAATCACAATTTCCCCAATACATATGTTTACAATTTATCTTTGTCTCCTCTTTCTATTCACTGTAAACGTCGAGACAAAACTAAACAATTTTAGATTGATTTATTTTTTTTTCTTAGCATTTTGAGATCGGACGAGAATGTAAGCACGAGATATGAGGAATGAAATAAAAAATATAGATATGCTGAAAACTGTATTATTTGGGGTGGGAACTCTCAAACTCGAGAGATGCTCGAAAAAAGTTAAATCATAAAACAAGCTAATACATATAAATAAATCCATATAAAATTCGAAACTTTCCAAAGAACAATTGGTTGGATGAGTATTCAAATGAAACAAAAAACAGACAACAATAACTTCCATACACTTTAAAAATATTGTCGTGGTTGGCGAGTAGGTGTCGGGGGATACACCATGCGTTCTGAGTTTCGAACACCATTCAAGTTATTCGGAGTCGATGTGTAGAGAGGATGTGGCATTGGTCGGTGAGGTCTGTAGGATTCGATATAATTTCTCTCCGTTTTCTAAATTCGATTTTCGATATTAGGTCCTTAATTTGATCTGTTACGGTTTCCTAAAGCTATCTTCGAGACAGGTATCAGTTCTATTTAATCATTGAGAAGATTGCTAAAGCTTACGTGCGAATAATGTCCGCAACGCCCATTTGCATTCGATTGTTTCGAGGTACTCTGGATGAACCGAAAAAGTTTTGGATCCCTTGAATCTTTGAAGTAGTGGCGGGTGAGGGAATCCGCAGTGACGTCGCGGATCGAGAGAAGTGCGGGTGGGACGTCACGACTGATGGTGTTGCTGGAGAAGACGACGAAGATGGTGTCATCATAACTCCAGAGTCATTTTTGTGTTGAATGCACGACGAACGGCATGATGAAGACATTCGTGGCGTCAGGTTATTGGGAAGAGATTGTGGCGATTCAACTGGAACGTATTTTCTATCAAACGTATCATGGGGAAAAAACTGACCGAAGACACTGTCCACCGAAATGTTATCTGGATTATTTGGATCATAGCAAAGGAAACGGGATGAGGACATTCTATTTCGAAGGATCTGGTGCTGACTTTGCGCTGTTTCGTTTTCTGAAAGAAAACAACATTTAAGAAGTGAAAACGTTTGTAACAGCTAATACCGTAGAAAGGCGACTGGCACTGCATCACAATGTCTTCTTCACTGAATGCTAGTTTTGATGGGGGAGAGAGAACGAAGGAAAGTTCGTTACTTGATCGAAACGACCAACTTTTGATGGTATTAATGAGCCCTTTGGTAGTCGATCTGAGAAGAAATGAACGAAATTAGTAGACTAGCCTGCAAAAATCTCACAATCTCCCGGACACTGTAGATGGATGTCTGAAGTGAACAGACACTGTAGATGATGTTGACGGATGCCGCGCTCGCTGCTGAAGCATCGGTGACGACTCAATTGAGGAAGATGGAGCAGTGTTGAACCGAATGAAATTGTGTCCGTTGTGAGAGTTCACACAACATTCCAAACAAATTATGCATTCCTGAGATTAACACGGGTACTGATTATTAAAACATTTTGCACTTACCAATTTGTATTCTGTTCTTGTCATCAATTGTTTCTCACAAGTTTCACATCTTCTCATCATGCTCGTTTTCACTCGATTGTCGCACTCATCGCATTGTCGCGTGTCTGACTCCAAGAACACTCTCCGTTCATCGATGCGCTCCGAGACTTCTGAAACAATTGAAAGGTGAAGAATACACTTGCCAGATTGACTAACCCATCAGAGCCAAGTTTGGAGCAAACTTTGAATACTTCGCATCGCAAATCGGACATTTTTTCTTCTTCCTTTGTTCGTGCTTCGACAGACACATCATACAGAATGTGTGTGAGCATGGAAGTACATGTGGGGCGTGGAGACGAATGTCATAGGCTGCAAGATGCGATTTCCAGTATAATATTCTGTTCAGGTAAAAACTCACGTGTTTCGCATGCGGGACACGGCCTGATGATGTCATGAAACAGCTGGGGAGTGAGCATCATTTTATTCTGGAAGAATTGAGTACATTGAAACCATGAGTATGCAGGAAGCAACGACATAAACGAAAACAAAATTGCGCAATTTAAACTATAAATTAAATTTTATTTATTTAAACAGAGTTCGAACTATATTTTTTTCGGAATAAAATAATTACCGC
>NC_013490.2:7193224-7205047 GCF_000004555.2 Caenorhabditis briggsae
AAATTATACATAGAAAATGTAGAGAAAATAATTACGGTTTTTTTTGAGCTATAGAACTCCTAGAAATGTCAAAAACTGAAAGAGGAGATAGATTTTTTCTGTAAAAAACTTTCAAAATGACCATTTTTGACATTTTTTTCTTCCGGAAAACGACCATACATGAATCTATAACCACTAATTAATTTTTTAAGAATCATTTGAATTATCTTGGAACTCCACAGAATCAGATAAAAAATTCTGAAATTATGGTTTTAGACCTGCAATTGTGATCGCGCCAAACTTTTTTACTGTAGATCAAAAATCAATTTGCAGTTCGGAATTGTTCTGTGGGAGAGCGTGAGGTGTCACTTTTTTTAATTCGACAATAGATTGGTTCATTCTCCGCGGTTTCGCGGAATTTTCTCCATTTCTCCGAATTTTTCTACATGTTGGTGAATAACCCCATTAATACGCGACTTTAAAGTATTACTGTAGCATATCGTCAAATAGAAAAAAAATTAGAAAAAAAAATTGTTGACAGCGCTTCTTTTACCGGGTTCATATATGTAAAACAAAAACAAAAAACTAATTGTAAGGATATTCGGGATAAATTTTATTCAAAAGCCGATCGGATCAGAGTTGAAGAAATCGAGATCAAATGGTAGAAGTTTCATATATTCTTGTTTCTGTTCTCCGGCTTTTGGATCGGACGAACTCGACTTCTCAGCAGATTGATGATTTGTTTTCTCTCTACTAGTCTTCACTTTATTGTCGTTAGTGGTCTCATCACTCATCTTCCGTGCAGTTTTTACATCTTCTTTACTTAACTTCTCTCTTGATTTTCTTTCGCGGCTTCCGACTTTCTGAGTTGGTGATCTGGGTACGGATTTCGGAGTATCCGATGGTCTGAAAATGATAACTGGAACGGAATTTCAAGGTATTCATTCTACAAAAGTTCCCAGTCGTATGTGTCATTTCAAATGAAGTATCCTTTCTGCGTCACGGTGAGTAACAGCATGAAAATCTTATGGTAGTCTGGTCGATGAAAATATGTCAGGCTTCTGGAAAATATCAATTTTCAATTATTAAAACAACTGATGTTTACCTCAGATGCTTTGCTATGTCAAGAAACTCCATTGGACAGTTTTGGAGAACGTCTTCGTCTGTATGAAGTCTTTTCAATTCACCGACAATCTGGGTACGGATTTCGGAGTTGTTTTAATAATTGAAAATTGATCTGGGTACGGATTTCGGAGTATCCGATGGTCTGAAAATGATAACTGGAACGGAATTTCAAGGTATTCATCCTACAAAAGTTCCCAGTCGTATGTGTCATTTCAAATGAAGTATCCTTTCTGCGTCACGGTGAGTAACAGCATGAAAATCTTATGGTAGTCTGGTCGATGAAAATATGTCAGGCTTCTGGAAAATATCAATTTTCAATTATTAAAACAACTGATGTTTACCTCAGATGCTTTGCTATCTCAAGAAACTCCATTGGACAGTTTTGGAGAACGTCTTCGTCTGTATGAAGTCTTTTCAATTCACCGACAATCTGGGTACGGATTTCGGAGTTGTTTTAATAATTGAAAATTGATCTGGGTACGGATTTCGGAGTATCCGATGGTCTGAAAATGATAACTGGAACGGAATTTCAAGGTATTCATCCTACAAAAGTTCCCAGTCGTATGTGTCATTTCAAATGAAGTATCCTTTCTGCATCACGGTGAGTAACAGCATGAAAATCTTATGGTAGTCTGGTCGATGAAAATATGTCAGGCTTCTGGAAAATATCAATTTTCAATTATTAAAACAACTGATGTTTACCTCAGATGCTTTGCTATCTCAAGAAACTCCATTGGACAGTTTTGGAGAACGTCTTCGTCTGTATGAAGTCTTTTCAATTCACCGACAATTCTCTTATCACTAAAACAACTTTATAAAAAAATCAACAAGAGAAGCGTTTACTTTTGAGATGACCACGGCAAAGGTCCCCTCAGTTCCGCGAGCAAGTACAACATGCTCCACAGATCATCGACTCTGCCTTGTTCAGCCCGATCATGCATTCTGATTGAACAGTATCTGGTTGTTCCTCTGAAAACGAAAAAGGAATCCAATAGTCTTCATTATTATTACCTGAAAAGAGATCTTTCCCGAGGTTTTCTCATCATAAATTTGCTTGGTTGATCGGAATGAGGTACCAAGTACTGGCGAGAAAGTCCGAAATCTAGAACATGGAAAAACCGGCATTCTTCCGAGTTTGTTTTGTATCCCAGTGCCATATTAGCTGGTTTTAAGTCTCGATGGATAAATCCGATCTGAAAGTTTAAACCATATTGATTCTAAGAATTCTCTCCAATTCGTAAATACATCATGAATTTGTTTCAGACAGAAAAGAATATTTGCTGCGATACGGACTTGAGCAGAAACTGTTAGTTGTCGTCCAACTCTTCTGAAAACTCAAAGTATTCTAAAACTTCTGGATCAGTTCCCCTCCTTACTTGACTATTTTATTTAAGCTCTTTCCGAGTAGAGTCATGATAACATAAGTGAAATCCGTAAGTCTAGCAGCTGAGATGAATTTACACACATGTGGTTTTCCTGTTAATTTTTTGAGAATTGCAACTTCTAATTTAAGAACACATCCTCCATTTGCATTATTTGATTCTGCTTTCATTGCTGCTTCCGTGTCATCTTCTAAATTTCTGACAAGGTACACACTTCCACATCCTCCTTCTCCAAGTTTTCGAACAACTTGCCATGTGTAACCCACTATTTTTCCTTTTGGAAGTTCTATTGTACCATTATCTGCATGTATTGTTGAATATTTTTGATTCAGAAATTATACCAGGAACCTTCTGCCATCAAGAACTTCTATTATAATTTGGGAGAATGGAAATTGAATTTTATTGGACGGAATGTTGTGAAAATCTTCTCTAATCAGATGAAAATGAACTAAAAACTACCATCACAAGGAGAAGCATGTAACGGCGCTGCAAACATCTGCTATTTTTGAAATAGTTGTCTTCTGGTTTTTCAGGACTTATGTGTCTTCTGGCTAACACTCCACGTTGCAGGACAGTTAAACCAGTTCTCTGTGTTCTTTGGAATTACAAAAAGTTTAGATTGGTTGGTATTAGATCAGGAAACCAACGTTTTTGAATGAATTTTGAAAACTGGTTGTTTTCCCGACAAAAAAGAAATTTCCATGAATAGAAGCATCGCATGGAAAAGAAATCTTTAAAATTGGTCTTGATACCTCATATCAGGCCTGTGCGGCAACAAATTGCCGATTGCCGAAATTGCCGAATTTTTGTTGCTGATTTGCCGTTGCCAAAATCGGCAACGAAGAAAAAGTTGCCGAATTGCCGTTGCCGATTTCGGCAAAAAAATTTCGGCAATTTCGGCAACTGAAATTTTTTTGGAATTTAGAGATTTTCACAATTTTTTTAGTCAAAAAAATTATTTCGAAGTTCGAAAAATCAAATTTTGAACACCATCATCCCTCAGGGTGAATTTTAGAGGAAATCTGTCCCAATAATCATCAAAAATACTTGCATCGGATCTAAAAATGAGCTTCAAACTTGTGAGCATAGGAGAAAAATAGATACTTATCATGAGACTCAACTCATCAAAAAAATTATCCAATCTGTCTCAAATCTCTAGGGAACGTGTGTCGTGAGTTGCCTAACAAGTTGAGCGCACTATTTTCAAAACTCACAATCGGAACAAATATTTTCAACCATTGGAATACCCTCTATTGCTAAAGAGAAATAGTTTGCATAAAAAATGTGGTCTTGAGTTGCCAATTTTTGTAATTACTTTTTTAAGGAACTTATGAAACACATTTTCTGTAGTTCTGAGCCTGATAGAAGCATTTTCAGGTGAGTTACGTATCGATTTTACTAAAAAAAGACGCAAAACTTTTGTTGCCGAAAATTGCCGAAAAAATTTTGTTGCCGCACAGGCCTGCCTCATATGTATCCTCTAATCTTGATTTCCTTTAATAGAAGCCTACCCAAACTAACAACTTTGATCTCAATTATCTCGATTCCTGTGAAAGATATAAAAATGTGTCAACTGATAAAATATTGGTGATATTTATTATGATAAAAATTTGTACGTTGAACATTTTTTGATATCTTTTTCATGAATCGAAATAAATGAACTTAAAATTGAAGGATTCGGTGAGCTCCAATTAGAGCAAATACGGTAACTATCATCCCCATATTAACAAGTTGACCCAATTTCCACTAACTCCTACAATAAAGAATGTCAAAAATCGATAAACTGGTCAGACGTTACTGATAACATTGCAAACATTTTATTAGTTTTTAGTTTTTTGATAACCTTATCTAAAACTGAGTTATAACTTGCTTTATAACTCATGAGTTACCGTAAAACCTGTTATAGAAGGGCCCTCACATTGTTGCGGGTGTCACACTTACTCCCTCCTCCTCCGTCCGGGCTTGGGACTCATTACTGATTCCTCTCTCAAATTCTCTGCTCACATCAACAAAATCACATCTCTAGCTCTTCTCCGTTCCAAACAACTCTTAAAGTCATTTAGATCTAAGTCTCCAGAATTCTACATTCATCTTTTCAAATGTTATGTTCTCCCGATTCTTGAATATTGTTCTGTAGTTTATTCCCCTCCGCCTTCTTCTCGCCTTGCTCTAAAACTAGAATCTCCCTTAAGATTTTTCTCTAAGTGTATTTTCCAGCGTTGTAATATCCAGTACAGTTCCTATTCTGATCGTCTCTCTATCCTCAATATGTTCTCCATTCGACATCGTAGGCTAAAAGCTCAACAAATTCTTCTCTATAAATTTTTAAATGACTCCGCCTACTTTCCTAACCTTAATGCACATGTCATATACTCCTCCTCCCCGCGTCGCCCTATGAACTTAATTATTGTTCAGCCCTACTCCTCTGACTATTTTTCTTCAATTGTTCCCCTGTGGAACGCCATCACTTCCCAAGTTACCCGATTTCTCCTACCTTCCGAGTTTGAATTCTTAATTTCTTCCAGTATTACCCGTTATTGATATATTTGCTCCCTATTTTTCCTTTTCTACCGGTTACATCTTTTCTGTGTCAAATATCTAAATTATCCCGTTTCCCCTCCCCTACTCAGATCGGCCTCGTGAGGGGCATTTTTTCTGAGTCTTTCATGTCCTGCCCTCTAATGTTTTATTCACCTGGTCAATAAATTAAATTAAATTAAATTAAAGTTTGAGCTTAATTATCTCAATTTCTATGCAAGATATCAAAATTTGGTCAACTAACTAAACACTTCTGATATTATGATAAACAAATCATTAGTCCACAACTTTTTGATATCTTTCGCAGGAAATTAGATAGACCAGTTCATTCCGGAGGCATTCTATTGGAGCGGTTACGGTGTTTAAGATCCAAAAAAGATTTTTGGGACACCGGAAAGTACGGTATTATCTGGAACCCAGCTCAAAGTTCGTTATTCAGGTTTGAGAAAGTTGTAATAAATTTCAATTAAGTTCAAAAATACAACGCCAGGAAAACAACATTGAACGTCTGAATCTGGAAATGGTCTGCCTCCTACACATCCTGACCTATTTCGACTTTCCCTCATTACTTTCCCCATCACACCTTGATGTATATCTCCAAGAGTGCACAATATTTGTCCCCCATTACCACCTGCCCCCTCTACAGATGACTCCTCTTCCCCCGTCTCCCACCCGTCCGTAACTGACGGTCTTCGTGTTTGCGTCCCTCCCCAACTATCTCTTCCCGCTCGTTTGAATACGAATCGTAAATAGGAGAAGACACCCCAACAAGTGTTGAAATTGTTTTTTATCCTTTTCGAAACAAACCATTCAACTATTTTTTTTTCTTCAGAATGGACAACGAAAATTCGTCCATTTTCCAACCCTACAGCCAGTATGACTGTTGGCGTGGTGAAAAGCAAATAATTCTGAAAACATCGATAGGTAATTTTTTTTTTTCAAATTTTAAAAGAGAGGTTCAGATCAATAATTCCATTTTCCAGGCTGTCAGCTTCCATATATTGTAAATTTCAAGAGAAATACAGTTCAAATTTTTAATATTGAATGGGAAAGAATCACACATTCCTATGTCTTCCCAGAAGGATGCCAACTTGTGGATGTCGATTATTTTCCAACTGAAGGTTTGCCAAAATATTAGTCTGGTCTTTCTACGAATTTTTTATTTCAGATGGAAAGCTAGGAATCCTGGTTGCAGTGGAAGATCCACGCCAATCATGGGGATCTGAAAATTTTGTGGTTGCTCTTGCAGCAAAAGAAGATCAACCGATGATGACAGTGACCCACTCGGCTGATATTCCTACAAAAATCACTGTAATCAAGACATTGTTCTCGTGTGCAGATATGTCCAGACGAGCTAACAGAGAAGTTTTGAAATTGTATCATCGATTGATGACATGGCAGCATGTGGTGGCTATTGGTACAACTTGGTTTGGCTGAATCTTTTTCATACACTCATATATTTTAGGATGTAAAGATTCGCAGTGTCATTTGGCCCGGCTAACTCCGGTTGAGGACTCTGCAAGTTTGGTGGTCCCAATTCACAATGACCGGAGAAATCTTATCAATTTGATGAGTGCATTCATCGAAGGATCGGTCCTACAGTACACTCAAAACGATGGAAGTTATCGGAACTACCCAACAGCAGCCGTTTACATTTCGGCACTTGCTCTGATGCCAAGAAGTCGTACTCTTCTTGTTGGATTATCAATGGGTGGTATTCTGGCTGCGTCTTTGAATCCATCGAATCAAATGATTTTTCTCGAATTAAGACATGAAAGACTTATTCGCAAGATTGCTCCGTTAGAACCAGAAGATGATCCAGACAAGTTTGAATATTTTATTGCGGCAGTAGAGTAAGTTTACCTTCTTCTCCTGAAAATAGTTGTAATTGTTCTTCCAGTGCTTCCCCACGTCATCCAGTCATGATTCAGCTGTGGCGTGGATCATTCAAGACTCTCGAACAAGTAGAGGAAGATTTTAAATACGATAATCCGTTCTATCTCACCTGCTTGGAACATAAAATTCCTTTTGGAGAAAAATGGATTTCTGTGAACCCGATTGTAACGGAAAGAGAGCATTGGGTTACCACAAAAAGAAGAGCAGGACATGATGAATCGGCTCTTAATGTATCACAAACGTTTGGAGCAACTTCAAATAGAAATTCAGTTTTGTTGACATACGAAAGAAAGAAAATGTTGACATCAGAAGATGATCCAAATGGATTGCCAGAGTATATTGTGGAGGGAGCCATATTTGATATTGATGCATGGTACTACAAAAGAGTTCCTGGAAAAGTATCCACGGATGGAACTGTTCTTAGACAATGTCCATTCCTATCAACAATCAAATCAAATATTCCATCCGAAGATGTGAATGACATTGGGATTCTTGCAATGAACGCCACAGATGTCTCTAGATTCTCAAGCATGATATCAGATGCGGATCAGTTGTTCTACCCATCGGCATTAACTTATGAAAGAGTTTTTGTGGCCAAAAATTCCAAGATTGAATGGATGAAAATTCAAAATATCCAGGATACGGTATTTTTTTAAACCAAAAATAGGTATAATGAATAATCGAATCTTCAGATCATCAACAAATGCTCTTCGAAACTTGCATTCTATCTCAATTCAGCAGAAGACGTTTCAGGGATTATCATTGCTGCTGGGATGGTCAGGAAAAACATTCTATCGGGATCTCCCAACTCGGTTTGTTTCTTCTTATTCGTTTTTATTCGTTTATTTTATTAATTCTAGAGCGCAGCTGATATCAACTACTCTCAACTGTCATCTGACCAGAAAGTCCTTCTGAATCTGATAGTTTACTACGGAAAAGTTGAAGCATTATGTGGAATAGTGAGCAATTCAGATGTTAGTGAGACACTGAAAACCGAGATTGCTGATTGGGCACTCCACGAAGCAGTTGATTTCAAAAGAACAATTTCTGATAAGATGGTTGCGATTTTCCAAGGAAGATCACATGATCTCTCTCCTCTTGCTCAAGATGCAATAACTCAAGGAATCAAACTGTTCCGAGTGGTTTACGAATATCTTAAAACTTGCTCCAAATTCCTGAAAAGCTCCCGTCTTCACAACATGGCTCATTCGATGAAATGCATGAGGAATCATACAAAACTCATTTATCAGTTCTTTGTTTTTGATATTATTCCTGTGAATCAAGAACGACAAAAAACGATGAGAGATATGCACTCAAAGAGGAAAATTGCTGCTATCAGAAACTCGTAAATGATTGTGATTTCTATTGAAATGAATTGAATGTTCGGCATTTCAGGTCGTCGCTTCCCATCCAAGCATTGATAAGAAACATGGATCGTCTCGCTCCAAACGCTCAATTCTGGGACGGAATCACTCACTCCGAATGGTATCCACCAACACCTGTAGATCTTTTGGAATCTCTTCTCTGTGTGAACCTTCCAGAAAGAATGAAAAGAGAACTTGTAGTTCAATATGTGGTAGACTGGGTTCGTGCTTCTGGAAACGAGTTGAATGACAAGCAAATTGCAATGGAGGTGATCAAAATCATGACAAATCAAATGTTGGAAGTGGATTTGGAGAAGATTTACTATGTTTTGGACCAAGAAAAGAATGCATTGACAGATAACAAGGCTGCAGAAGAAGTTCGAGCACTAGGAGAGAAGGTGTTTTCAATGCAAAGAGAAGAAGTGAGCTACGAGAAGTTATGGGGAGGAGGTGTTCCTATTACTGTGACAATCAACAAACAAGATCTGAAGAAGTTCGAGCAAAGAATGAAACTCCAAATGGAGAAGGCAAGATGTAAGTGTAAAAAATCCAAGTGGTATTTTCTAATGATTGCCTTTTCCAGTACCAGTTCTCGATCCAGAATCTGAAATGCTTTACCAAGTTTACCTGTTTGAAAACGAGAAATTCAACGCGATGTCTTCCGAAGCCATCCGATCCAACAAACTTCTCTCCATGTTTATGCCAGGAATGTACAAGAAACACTTCAGAAGTCTACAAAAGAGCTCAAAGGAAAAAGAGATTGAACAGACTGTAAAAACAATGTTTGAAAGACAAAAAATGCTGGATGAAGTAGTTGAAGACGAGGATGATATGGTTGCAGTTGTTCGTGATCAACAGAAAAGAAAAAGGAAATCTGGAACATTCGGAGGAGATGACGATGATTGCTCAAGTGTATCTTCCGCTTCTTTTGTTCCACCGGTTTGTTGTCTGCTTCTATGAATTCAGATAATATTTGATAATTTCAGACAGCCAAGAAAATTCAACTATGGAAAAAAGCTAGTGAACCAGCAGTAGCTTCGATTCCAGAATCTCCAGATAATAAGAATTCCAGCATTACGAGTCTCGTTCATTCAGGTGATCCACATGAAAACAATGAGATTAACATGTTGATTGCGACACCAGCTCGTTATTACAAACGACCTGCCTTCGAAGACGACGATGTTAATGAGTTTTTGTCTCCGACACGCGGAAAAGAACCTCCTTTACCAGCCCAGAATAGTATTCTGAAGACCGCAAAAGCTGTACAAACTGGAAATCGAGGACGGATTCGATTCCACGAAAGTGTCCGGAAACCTGCAGAAGAGAGGATTGAAAAGAACGAAGATAGCGCCCCTTCAAAAGGATTAACATTGAATTTTGCAATTCTGGAGGATGAGGAAGAAGAAGAAACAATGACTACAAGAAGATCGAGAACTATGGAAACTGAAAAAGAGGTGGAAAGAGAAGAAGAGGTAATGGAAGAGGAAGAAGAAGAAAGTCATGAAGAAGACGTTGAACAAGAAAAAGAAGAGGATGAGTGTGTTGAAAGCGAGAAAACGTTTGAAGAACAAGAAGATTTCGAAGTTCTCGAAGATACATCGGCTCCTGAAAAAATGAATTCACTAGAAGACACATTCGAGCCAAGAGAAGATGATGTTATGCCACCAGTTGATGAAACTTATAAAGAAGAAGAAGAAAAGGAAGAAGAAGAGGAGAAAGACAAAGAAGAGAAACAAGAAGAATCAAATGGTGAAGAAGTGTCTGATGGTATTCTGAGAAGCATGGAAGTTCAGTCAGATGATGATGTAGACCCAATCCAACCAGAAATTGTAGAAGAGGAAGTAGGAGAAGATGTAGAAAAGGTGCAAGAACATCAAGAAGAAGTTGGAAAGGAAGAAGAAGAGCAAAAAACAGAAGAAGTACAAGAAAACAATGATGTTGTGGAAGAAGAAAAACAAGAAGAGCTTCATGAGAATCCCGTATCTGTTAAACCGAAAACTAGTGATGCTCCAGTAGAAGCTTCCTCCGAAGTACAAGAACCTGAGGATGATAGACCGCCTTCTGTAAGTCTTTAAATTTCAAATTTATTTATCCAAAAGTTTTTCCAGAGAACGACCCGGACAAAAACTGTTCAGAAGACACCGTCTGTGAAGACCAACGTCGACACAGAAGATGGACCGCCATCCACGAGACTAAGAACTCGATCTTGCTCGATCAAACGGGATGATGTGGCATCTGAAACTCCAAGATCTCGAAGAACTTCGGTTCGCCGATCTGCTTCTAGAACTTCTTCTGTTTCAGAACAACTTGAAACTGTGGTCCCATCAGGGAAAACTCGTAAATCTGTAAGTCCTTGTTTTCTTTTTTTATTATGAGTATTTATATCTAAGTTTCAGACGGGTCGTGCCGCATCAGTGGAACATCCTACTGGGTCCGATGTTTCGGGAACTCCAAGAAGGCGTGGAAGACCAAGACTGAGTAGTTTGACAACCACACCAAAGGAAACACGTAAAAGGGAGAATTCAACTGAACAAGATGATACCGAAACACCAAACAAAAGGCGTCGTGGTACTTCGCGAGCTACTCCGATGAAAGTGATTCCTGAAGATGAACCATCCATATCAACGGCTAATCAACAGGAAGCTACTGAATCATCTGTGGTAACACCTAAGAAAGGAAGAGGAAGACCAAGAAAGGAGCTAGCAAACGTAGAGGAGGAGCTAGAAGAACCCGAAGAACCAGCAGTAAATGTAATTATATTGAATTTTTCAAAACTCAGAAAATCAGAGAAGTATCAACTATATTTTCCAGACTTCCCTTCGTCGATCCACCCGTCGTTCTCAACAACAGTGACTTTGCTCATTCTTCACCAAAAACATGTAAACTTAACTATCTGGGTTTCTTTTTGACTATTTTTTCTGCTTGAAATATTAAAAAAATTTATGAACCATTTTTCTGTGTCTTGAACTTTATGAATAATTTTTTTTGAAAAATAAATTTCTTCCTTATATATAAAACCCTAGAGGCGTCTGTCTGTCCCGGTGTTACTCTGTCGAATTTTGAAAAACTTGAAAAAGAAATATAGATTTACATGACCCTTTAGGAATAATTGAGGAGCGGAGCCACGACCATTAAAAACTAGATTGAATCACGCCGTAGGAGCACCAGCTTGCTGATGTTTCTAGTTTGAACAAGGCAATGAGAGACAAATAACAATATTAACAAGTCAATACTAAAATGACCCAGAAACATGACTTTGGAGGAAAATTTCATGATTTTTTTATCTGATTATGTGGAAAATCAAGATGATTCAAATGATTTTTGAAAAATTAATTAGTGGTCATAGAATCATATATGGTACTTTTCCGGAAGAAAATATTCCAATTAAGACCACTTTTCAAGATTTTTACAGAAAAAATGGAACTCCTCTCTCAGTTTTCGACTTCACTAGGAGTTCTATAGCTCAAAAGAAGCGCAACATTTTGTTATTCAATTCGTATAGAAAACATTCTTGGTTTTCCTGGTTAAACTTTTTTAGA
>NC_013490.2:7205057-7258858 GCF_000004555.2 Caenorhabditis briggsae
ATCATCTTGATTTTCCACATAATCAGATAAAAAAATCATGAAATTTTCCTCCAAAGTCATGTTTCTGGGTCATTTTAGTATTGACTTGTTAATATTGTTATTTGTCTCTCATTGCCTTGTTCAAACTAGAAACATCAGCAAGCTGGTGCTCCTACGGCGTGATTCAATCTAGTTTTTAATGGTCGTGGCTCCGCTCCTCAATTATTCCTAAAGGGTCATGTAAATCTATATTTCTTTTTCAAGTTTTTCAAAATTCGACAGAGTAACACCGGGACAGACAGACGCCTCTAGGGTTTTATATATAAGGAAGAAATTTATTTTTCAAAAAAAATTATTCATAAAGTTCAAGACACAGAAAAATGGTTCATAAATTTTTTTAATATTTCAAGCAGAAAAAATAGTCAAAAAGAAACCCAGATAGTTAAGTTTACATGTTTTTGGTGAAGAATGAGCAAAGTCACTGTTGTTGAGAACGACGGGTGGATCGACGAAGGGAAGTCTGGAAAATATAGTTGATACTTCTCTGATTTTCTGAGTTTTGAAAAATTCAATATAATTACATTTACTGCTGGTTCTTCGGGTTCTTCTAGCTCCAAAAATGGTCATTTTTGAAAGTTTTTTACAGAAAAAATCTATCTCCTCTTTCAGTTTTTGACATTTTTAGGAGTTCTATAGCTCAAAAAAACCGCAATTATTTTCTCTGAATTTTCTATGGATGAATTTTCAATTTGTCTGCCAGAACTTTTTTTATAATTCAAAAACCTCATGAAATTGCACAAAAAAGCATTTTTGCGTTGTTTTTTGATTATAAAAAAAAGTTTTATCCGACAAATTGAAAATTCGTCTATAGAAAATGTAGAGAAAATAATTACGGTTTTTTTGAGCTATAGAACTCCTAGAAATGTCAAAAACTGAAAAAGGAGATAGATTTTTTCTGTAAAAAACTTTCAAAATGACCATTTTTGACTTTTTTCTTCCGGAAAACGACCATACATGAATCTATAAGGGGGTACAACGAATTCGAACGTTTTCAAATTCGAACAGACCTAAAATCGAACTGATTCAATTCAGAACAGTCCTTTTTTCGCACACGTAGCAGAACAGAACGCGGACAGAATCGAACTGTTACAAGTTCGACTCCTTACCACTAATTATTTTTTAAGAATCATTTGAATCATCTTGGAACTCCACAAAATCAGATGAAAAATTCTGAAATTATGGTTTTAGACCTGCAATTGTGATCGCGCCAAACTTTTTTTCTGTAGATCAAAAATTAATTTGCAGTTCGGAATTGTTCTGTGGGAGAGCGTGCAGTGGTGAATAGAAATTTTTCAGGAAACAGGGGGTGAATGAAAAAACACCCTACCTTTGAAAACTTATGTTTTTTTTGAATATTTTTCACATGTTTTATATTTGCTAATTTCGCTTATAAATTTGAGGACTATGTTTTAGAGATATTTAAAGAAGAATGCGAAAAAGGTAAGAAGAAATTACCAATAATATTATAACTATTGAGAAATCGAACTCATAGCCGGGAAATGGCAGGACTAAAAGAATTGTTTGGAGTAATTTTATGCCAAGATTCTGAATGAAGTGAGCTAATTTCAAGCATATGGATACGAAAATTTGGTTTTACCGAGAAAGGAACTTGTCTGGTCAAAAAATTTATGGAATATTCTTAATACTTCAGAAGTTTTCTAAGTGTAAGTAGCTAAACAACACCGGTAATTTGGTAACTCATATGATCTTTTTCCAGCAAAATGTCCCTAAATATAGTGAGTCTTCCTTAAAAACGTCGAGATTTTACGTCACATTGATGCCATACTTTGTCTGAAGATTTGGAAGTGCGCATATATTGCTTGATAACGTCCTATCAAATGAAGATGTAGGTGATATTAACCCTATTTACGCTAACTTAATGTTTTTCAGAGGAAGAAGACAAATGATTGATTGTGGGAGATGGAAAGTTCGAACAGAATTATGCCGCAAAAAGCTGTAGTCCGATCAACAGGCTGCTAAATAAATGAACTTTCATTAAAATTTCAATAAATCTTTTTTTAGTCATTTTACTTGATTTTGTGTTTTTTTTCAATGGAATAAAGTCGAAATGCAAAGAAAAGGGGCGGGCAAGCGCGCTCGAGAGCACCTCCAAAACTTAGGAAACAGTGTGACAACTTAGTTCCGCCAGAGTTTCGCCACTGTTTCGCTACCGCTTCACCGCTGTTTCCTAAATTGAAAGTGCTGAGGGTGTTCATGATATCCTCGGTCGAATGAATTTATGAGTTTTGTGTTTTAAAAAACTGTTTTTGCTAAATATTTACAAAAAATAAATTGCAGTCTAGGTGCGCTGAAAATATAAACCTGCTGAATACTGTGCCCAGCTAATGTGTGCACTTTTTCATCAATTGTCTGAATTCAGCCAACCTTTTTTTGCTCTAAATTTTAACCGCCCATATTCCGTTTTGTGACCGCAATGAAACCAGTTGGCCAGAGTTGGCTGCGACTTGATTTCCTGATTCTTCTTTACTTCACATCTTTTTTCCTTCATTGATTCCTCAAAATGTTCGAATGTTTAGAAATCACTATCATCGAAAATGCCGGACGACGATGAGGCGAAGAAAAAAATGCGGGTGCGCATCGAACGAGATTCATACTCGGTGCTTTTGTCTTTCAAAGATGGCGCAACACCAAGACAAGTAGAGCAAAGGATGGAGTTTGTGATATCTGATTATGCATTGTGATATTAATTCATTCAGCGATACCCTCGGTTACACCTACAATTCCAAATATCACTTGGCTGGTGTTCATGATATGTTTCAAATTCTTAATGAGCATAAGCAAGTGCAATTGATTCCGGAGGGAAAGTTCAAAATCATGTAAGTATATAAGATACGAAGCTGGAAGATTGTAAGATAATTATTTATTTCAAAAACAATACTTTTCCAGTGCGACGGAAGAGAACCACGAACTTGTAGCTCTAATCGCTAAGCAAAAAGACAAAAAGAGAAATAAAGGAAAAGGTGGAAAAGGAGGGCGTCGAGCCGTTACCTCAATGGGTCACAATAGAAATGGTTTTGGGCAAGGATTGACACTCCGATCATCGCCAAAACTCACTGCCGGAATGCGTCTATCTAGCTCAATGACCAAAACTTTCTACCCAAAAGTGAGTTTCAATTTGCGTTACTGTTATCGGCTTTCTGTTTCAGGCATCTTCGAACGGGTTCAATGTTTCTCGACCATCTTCTTCTGCGGCAAACACCCGCACCAGTGCGTTCCCAAAGCAAGGAAACAGGTTGAATAACTTTTCCAATCGGCAGTTCATGTTTGACGTTGCTCCGAAGCCACTGGTGGCTCCAAAGAAATACCCGCCGCAAATTCCTCCATCTCCACAACAACGACCACTTATGCGGCCTTCGACTTCAGCTGCATCTGTCTCTTCAATGAACAACTCGATTTTAGATAGTTCATGGTCTGATGCTACTCTGGCACCATCATCACCAAAAATAAATCCTGCCAGTCGCATTCCTTCTATTAAGGAATTCACAGACAACGCGAAGAAAATGATGTTGCGTATGTATCCGGAATCGATTCATGTAAGTCAGCTATTTTAGTTTTTTAGACTCGTTGTCATCAACGTTTTGATAACTGGAGCAGTATGCGAGCTTGAAAGCATGCAAGAAAGCGGTAATTCGCTGAATATTAATTTTCGAGTGCCTCGGTCATTTTCTGCTCATATTTCGCCAACTGAAAATTCCAACTTTTAAAAATCTCATTCCAAACATAGGGGGTATGAAAACTAAGGTATTTCAGCTCTCTGAGATGACGGACCGTTACTGTCAAGAATATGGTGTCACTATCGAACCTCTGCAAATATTCAGTAAGAGTTGGATGCTGCTTGTCAAGACAACTTTCAAAGAATTCCTTCAAATAAATGAAGGGCAAGTGTCGATGAAAGAGGACTGGTACAGGAAATACGGCTCTGTTCTCTCGCGTTCGCTTCCTGTCAAACCTATCATTATTGTTCCAAAGCCAAATCCTCCTGAACCCAGCAAACCATTCCTCCCAAGCAATCAAGGCTTCCGTTATCAGATTCCCACTCGACCGAAATCTCCCGAAGTTATTCAAAAAATGAGAGGTTCAATAAACAAATTCATCCACTACATTCTAAGTTTAACATTCTCAGGTCTCACTGTCGGAAATCGCCTTGCTTTGCATACTCCTGAAAAACCACCCGGTATAAGTTTGAAGGCATCAATGAAATCACCCCCCAAACACGAAGTTTTCTTTTCGGATCCTCAGAAAGTCACACGTGTTCAACATATCGAACCAGTTTCATCTGGGAACACTTTGTATGATCAACACCAATATGACGCTAGACACCTCCAAAACTTGAAGCACCTTCCAAAGTCCAAGGAAATGGTTCGCGATATACAATCATCCTTGAGCGGTAAAGGTTCAGCTCCTCTTCAGCCGCTTCATGGATTTTGTGAAAATTCAGACCAGTCCCTACTGAAGAAAAATCAGAAGAAAGCATCCAAGCAACTCGGAAACTTTAACGATTTACCACCGATCATTGTTACTCGTGCACCAGATGTCCATGTGATCATTCACACATCTCCAGTCCGAACTTCTACTCAGGTGCGTTCTTCTTCTCTACCTTCTCCTCCCACAAATCCACTTCGCACTCGTTCTACGGGAGTCAGCTCTAGATTATTTGGTCGTGCACTTGGTGACATAAAAAAGCAAAACGAGACGAAGGTAATTTCGGTATCATTAATTCACATTGCGTTTCATTCAGCAGATCTCGACATATCAGAGAAATGAATTAGACACGGTGGCTTATGATGCTCCTATAACTGTCACATATACGCGCAATGATCCTTCACCGTCGAAGAATGATTCAGATGATGGCTGGGGTAGTCCTTTACCATCAGAAAGAAAATTCATGGTTCGTTCTTTGAAATTTTTGTTTTTTTTGTTGTTCGAAAAAATTAGAGTTAGAGAGTAGTTTATGCGAAGTGTATACGGTAGGTATCTCGAAGCGGCAAAACGAAATAACACGCATACTATGGATACGCAGAATATTTTTTGAACATCTGTCTGCGTCTCAACTCTAATTTTTTCGGAAAACAATGATACCAAAGAAGACAATATATCAAAAGACGAATTCAGGCTCCAAATCCCGTGAAAACTACAAGCAAGATGATTCTGCCTCCAATGTCGAAAGGATCGTGCAAAGATCAAGCCCGTTCTCGCTCTGTCTCAGTTTGCAAATCAGTTTCATCGCAAGATGGAACGATGCTGGAGAAGGCTCTGGACGCTACTCTCCCAGATGACGGTTTCTGGTAATCTTCCAATGTTTTTTTAACAAATCATCCCTTTTTTGAAAATGTATGCACTGCACATTTTGTTCCGTGTTTTCTAGTTCTAAAACATTTTAACCCATGCTCCCCCTTTTTTATATGTATGCTGTCGACTATATGATTTAATGTCTAATTAAATTATTAGCAATTAAGTGTTTTGTTTTCCGAAGCTTTCCACAATGATTATTGTCTCGACACATTGGTTATTTTTGGTGCAGTCCTTATAGAAGCCACAAGAGTTGGAAGAGGCTCTCACTTGGTCTTTCTCTTCAATGTAGCCTCTTCTTCTTTATTGCCATCGCATCCTTGTTTGTATTCGAAATTTGTTGTTGTAGGGGGAACAATTAAATTGATGGATTTATAACTGCTACTATTTGATAGTTGAATTCACAATATTCAAGCTTTTCACAATGACACATTTTAAAATATATATGAAGGAATAAAAACGAGCGTCTGCGATTTTAAGAATTTTCTGATATGGCAAACGGAAGACATATTAGGTTGCCGTTCTAAATTTTATTAGGTTTAAAAAAACTTGACACTCATATCACACCGTCTCTGATTCTGACTTGATAGTGTCTACAATACGAATTGTGTATTCAAATCGATCGTCACCTTGTGTGTGTCTTACTCTTTCTCTCATGTTTTGTCAAGGCACTGTCTCTAACCCCACAAAAAGAGGGAGAACACTGCCGGTTTTCGTATCTCTTTCTGCGTCTCCACTCCTTCATTTCTATTTCGTTCTGTTCTTTTCCCTTGGTCGAGAGGAAGATGCGAGCGGATGCGTCACCCACATAAGCCTCTTCTCTGTTAAAAATTTTTAGTAGGAAAATAACAAATAATCATAGCTCTGCAATTTTATCAGGAAACGCTTCCGGAAACCTGAAAACAAGTCTTTGCAAAACAATTTTTATTGAGTATATTTGTGTCACAAGTTGATTATGGCTGAAAACTGTTTTTTTAAATCGAAATGAAATAAAATTTTATTTCGCAAACTCCCTTTCCCTTTTGAAATTACGAAACTTATCTCCAGGCATCAAAGAAAGTTAGCGTAATTCGAGAGAGAGAGAGAGAGAGAGAGTGAAAAGAGTCAACATTGAGTAGCTATCAGGTTTCTCTCTCAAGTATAGGGAAAACTCCTTGTACATGGAGTGACCAAATTGTACCAAAATAATTTTTATGTTTTCTGAATTTAATCTATATATTTTTCCTGTTTCCGGTTCCTATCGCTTTTTATTCCTATCTAAAAATCATGATTTTCAAAATCAATTATGAAATTTCAGTTAAATATACCCGATGCCTTTCCAGTTGTGCTCATTATAGTATCCTTGGTTTTTTGAGATGTCGACTGCAGTTCAATCAACTGCTGACGTAACTGCGTTTGGAGCAGGTCCAGCTGGTTCAAGAGCTTCGGATCTCATTCAATTTCAAGAAATCGTTAGTTTTAATGTTCATAAATATAAGACAACTGGAAGTCATTTAAACTTTTTCGTGTATATTAGATTATGGGCGATAACATCCACTTTTCCCTTCTCCGCCGACACTTTTATTCATTACAGATGTCCGAATCGAACGATTCTTCCTCATCTTCCAGCCAAACCAATGTTTCTGCCACCGCTGCTAGCGCTTTACCACATGGAAACCAGGATCAAAACTTTGCAGATGACTCATCGCACGTTTACACAAACATAAAGGAAATCGATGAATTGAATAGGTTAATTTTCGAAATACTTTAAAGTTTGAGCAAACAAAGTTCTAGAAGAACTAGTTCTAAAATAATGGTTGATCACTAGAAAATTTGTATTTTATTTTAATAATAGATTTTTTGAAATCAAACTGTAAATATAAGATTGTTTTGACATCTAATTTAACAAATCCGATCAGTTTCAGTCGTCCAGTTCCACCATCTCCCCGACCTGATGCACAACCGAGAAGAGATCTTCTGAACGGATGGTTTGAGTATGAAACAGATGTTGGGCGAACTTTTTTTTATAATAAAGAGACGGGTAGAAGTCAATGGATTCCGCCTAGGTTGATCAGAACGCCAAAACAAGTACAGGTAAGGAGTTGTAGAAATTGATCAAGCTCTCATAATTCTAATTAAATTTCAGGAATTCCTTCTTGCTACAAAAACAAATTTGGATGCAACCTTCAGTTTTCAAGGGTCGTCCTCTTCTGAAGAACAAAAGGAGAATACGTTAACTGAATCACAGGAAGAAAATAGAAAAAGTCAATCAGTTGAGGACGAAGAAGTTTTCGACGAGATTTGCGATGACGGAGAAGACGAATCACTTTTAGAAACATCTTCACGTCCACTTCCTGTTCCGACTTTTTCAGAAGGCGAAGAGGAAGATAAAGCAGAACAAAGTCTACCCAACGTACCTGCTCATGTGATAGATGACGGTTTTTCCGATTCTGATATTGAAGAAGAGGAACAGATTCCTACGAGTTCACGGAAAACTTCTGGATCCTCCGGTGCAATGATGCCACATGTGCACATGTCAACTTTTCAGTCGACATTTCCTAGGTAAACAGGCTTTTAATAGTCTCCTTTCACTTCAAACAAAAATTTTCAGAGCCAGAGAATTCGATAAGGAAAAACATACTCCATATATGATTCCTCCAGATGCTAACGAATCATCAAAAACTCCTAGCTCAATTCGTGTTCGTCGTCCATCACCTTCCAGTTTACGTTCAGTTTCTTTCCAAAACAAATGTACAGTGCTGAAAAATGTTCCCATGCCACAAGTTCTTCCCATGTCGTCTGCAAGTTTCGAACATCCACATAGCCATAGTACACCAGATCGGCCATCTTACGCTGAAGAATTCTCTGATCCCACACCATCATCACGATGTGAAGAGAGAAGAGGAAGCAGTGAAGGACGGGAACCTGTTCGAACGATTAGATGTGGTGATATGGAAAGAAGTGAAAAAGAAGAGCCTTTGGAGAAGTTATCGAAACCGAAAAAAAGAGAATGGATTATGAATTACATGTACCTTACAACAGCGCATCTTATTTTGTACAAAGATCAGAAAAGTGCCGAGGTACACATGAAAATGTTATATAATAAACAACTATCAGAATGGTTTCAGAAACACGGTAAACACTACGACGCTCCACAAGGAGTTTGGGATCTACGCGGCGCTACCATCTCCTGGTACCAAGATGATCGTGATGTACAGCGAAAGAAACAACGGAAATACATTCAATTAGAGTTGTGCAACACAAAAAAGTACCTGTTGAGAGGTTCCAATGACACCGAAGTCAGTGAATGGTACAAATCTCTGGAAGAGGTCGTCGCGAAACTGGTAAGTTTTGGAATTCGGGAGAAGAAAATGTGTTTTCTCTCTTTTCACCTCCCCCCCCCCCCAAGATCTAAAAATGAGAGTAACAATTAGCGGATTATTCCTTACCGACGATTAGCTACTCAATCGACTTGTTTCCAACTTTTTAAAAAAATGAAATTCAACAAAAGGCCAAGGTTGCCTTGAATTCCAAAACTTTTTATTTGTGTCAATTTTTGACCGAATACAATCATGTGGCACACCGCTTGCTCGAGAGTTAAAATGCTCAGTTTACAGAGATCGACCAGCGAGGTAAAATGTTCGAAAAAAATTATTTTGCATTATTTATGAACACTGTGTATGGTTTATAAGTTTTCAGCCTGCACCAGGATCGTCAACTCAACCAATGATTGATGTGACTAATAGTGTTGCTCGTAATCCGTCATACATCGGCAGCACCCGTCCACTTTCTCATGCATTGATTCCCATGTAAGCATTTTTCATAAAAAACAACCTAGAAACAAAACGAAATATTTTATTCTGTCATTCCAACTAAAATGATTTGTTTTCTCAGAAGTCGGAGTATGCGTCGACGGGATCATCCGATGTCACAATCTGCAATTGAATCAATGTCGACTAGTGCAGCTGTGGATGAATCTAGACCTTCAAAAGAAACGATTCTCGAGAAGTTGAGAAGATTCTTCCGAACTCGGCCAACGGTGGAAAGTCTGAAAGAAAAGGGAATTTACAAACGTATGATTAACATTTGGGAGAAATAATGTCAAATAATGATTTTCAGCGGAGCCAGTATTTGGATCAACTCTATTTGCAATCTGTCAACATGAAAACTCGCTAGTACCAAAGTTTATCAGAGTTATCACAGAAGTTATAGAGAGTAAAGGGCTGGAAACAGATGGGATTTACAGGTAAAATTTTCGTATCACCTATTCTTTATTAATGTTTTGGTTTCAGAGTCAGTGGAAATCTCTCGGCAGTTCAAAAAATTCGATGTCAAGCAGACCAAGACAACTACAGAGCTCTTGTTGCTGAAGAAGATATCCACGTCCTAACTGGTGCTCTCAAATTGTTCTTCCGTGAGCTCTCGGAGCCACTTTTCCCTATATCACTGCATAAAGAGTACACTGCAGCAATGCGTAAGCTTACAACCCAATTACTGTAAAGTGTGAATTTTGGGGTTTCAGAAATGCCAAATGCGACAAGTCGCTTCAAGAAGTTCGAGGAGCTTCTCAATCGTCTACCAAACGAAAACAGAGAAACTTTGAAAATGCTGCTGCGTCATTTGAATCGTGTTGCTTCGCATTCGTCGCAAAATCGGATGCAGCAACATAACCTTGCCATTGTTTTTGGCCCAACTTTGTTTCACAATGGAGATGGAGCAGTTAACTCTGCTTCGAAAAACAAGAAAGCCGGCAAGAAAACAAAAAGTTCCAAGAAGGTTAGATTTTCAGTTTTTGATTATTCCAGAGCACTGTGGTTCTTCAAAAAAAAAAGAGAATTTGTTAAATATTCGATAATTACAGGACGAGCCACAGCCCACGCCGATCCAATCTAACTCCCATCTTGCGTTCTCAATGATAATGCAGTCTCAAATCGTTCAGTATCTTCTCGAATCTGCAAACAAATTCGACATTCTAAAAGCTCCAGTAAATATTGGACGATAATCGAAACCATTTTCAATTTCTCTCTGATTCATTTCCTGGTTTTACCGTTTTGTATTGTTGTTTCCATCGTTCACTTTGGGTGTCTTATTTCAAGATGGGTACTTTCATCACTTTCTTATCTCGTTCAGTATGATTCTCGCCTTTTTGATGAGTATATTGTAAATATCGAATCTTTTCCGTCTATTCACTTTCAAAAACATTTTCCAGCACTAGTCCATTCTTAAATGATCCGTTTGTCTACAGTCGCCGTATTTATGTATATATGCTTTACACAGTTTATTATGTTCGTTTTAAATTTTGCTTCTCTAGAGTACGCTCAGACCTGAATAAATTATGATAATTGTCATACTCCAATGCGATGAACTCGTTGATTCAGGTATATTCCGTATGACACTAGTTATCATTTCGAAGATAATGACCTGAATTAATGTTTCATTTAAATTAGATGCCGGACAAAAAAGTTCTATGGATGCTCGATGAGCTCGAAGGTTTCGAGAAGCCTAAAATCAAATTGGAGCAGTATGCCACATCATCTGAACTTGCTGGTAAAATTTTGACGAAACCAGAATCTAAAACTTGAAAAAAGGAATATATTATATTATTGTTGTGCGAAAAAATTGGAGCGAGAGAGTATTTTTTGCAGTCTGAATACGGTCGGCCCCTCGAAGCGACAAGCCTAAATAGCGCATATTCGGTGGAGACGCAGAGAAATATTTCGATTAACTGTCTGCGTCTCAACTCCAATTTTTTCGGACAACAATAACAATGCCAATTTTGTTCAAAAATTTACAAAAGTTATTCTGATACAAAAAGTCGGGGCTAAACACAAACAGCACAACGACAGCTACCGTAATTTAAAATTTTTTCAAGTTATTCAGAAAAGGCGGTTAATAAATATTTTTAACAGTGAAAAAGTTGACTGAAAGCGCACGAAAACCGAGAAAATGAATCCGGAAAATAAACGTATTTTTAGGTTACTGTAGTTGTCGTTAAGGGAACTTCGGCCACGTTTCTTTCCCTCCCATTTTTTGTACCAGAATAACAGTTACAAAAATTTACGAGTTTCGAGAAAATAACTTTTTAGTGTCAATGATGGAGATGATCGATGAAACCGTTGGATTAGATGGAGTCAAGTTAGTAGACATTGGATGTGGATGTGGAATGTTGATGACAACAGCAGCAACTTTATACGATCTCAAATCAGTCGTAGGAATAGATATTGATGAGGATGCTCTGAAGATATGCGCGAAAAATCTCGAAACCGCCGATATTCAGGAAAAGTAATAAAAATAATACAGTTAGAGTTCATAAACGTCATTGCTTTAGCTGCGACCTCCTTCAGATGGACGTTCTCGATCCAGAAGCAAAATTACCACAAGGGGAATTCGATGTAGCTGTTATCAATCCACCGTTTGGGACTAAAAATAATGCAGGCTAGTTGTCATATCAGTTTTCGTCATTTTGATTTGGAAAGTTCTAGGTATTGATATGAAATTCGTCAAAATTGGCATTGAGCTGGTTCGACCCGGTGGAAGTGTTTTTTCATTGCACAAATCATCCACCAGAAATTACATCTTGAAAACAGCAAATAAATGGGAAGATCTCGAAGACGTTTGTGATTAACTTGATCCCAGATTTATCAGAAAAAATTTCAGGTGGAAGCTTGTGCTCAAATGCGATGGAAACTTTCAGCTACATATAAATTTCATAAAGAAAAATCAGTGGATATTGATGTGGATTTGATTCATTTCAAGAAAACGAACCCTGATAAAAAGGAAGAAAAACGTTCGGAATAATCATAATATGTATTACTCAATTATTGTTTGTTATTTAAATATAGTTGTTTCATGTTTTCATCGAATTTAAAGAGTTCTCCAACATAATTTTTTTCAATTCTGTAATTCTGTGTTTCTTCATTGATTTCCAACAAAATTAGGAAAAAAAGAAAAAGAAAAATCACAATAAATAAAAGCTCTACATAGGGCAATAGGGTGGAATATAAACTATTAAATGATTGGAGAGGGATCTGGTAAGTTATTGGAATGAGATTCCTATGGGAAAAGAATTAGGGCATATATTATAATCTGGTGGGTATGTGAAAGTAGAAATTGTACAAAGAATATTTGAAAATAACCGTTTTCGATGTGAGACTGAAAGTATTATGGAGCGGCAGAAATTGTGTTGTGCTTCAGACATCTTAGAGTCGTATCTTCTGCTTGTCACGACGATCCTTCGCGCGTCTGAAAGTTATTATATTATTCAAGGTTAGAATTTACGAAAATTCAAAAACATTCTCGAAGCCATCACAGGTGTCTCTATAATACTAGATGAGGTCAAAAGAGCCGCCGCTTATAAAAAAGAATTCAAAGAGGGAGAGCTCGAGAATAAAAGAAAGCATCAATCTTCCGTGTATCTCTATTCATTTGCCCCGTTTAATAACCGGCATGGTTCCTCCTTCTGTTACCTTCCTCCTTCTGACGATGGACATGTCTGTTTGATCACATCGAGTCGGAAGGAAAGGAGATGGGCACAATCATTTCCATTTTACTGCCCTATGGGAAATTGCCGGCATCTATGGGATGATTCTATTGCACCCATAAATCTATCGATGCCAGCAAAAGTTGTCAAACAAGGTAGCAGAAAATGTCTGCTGCCCAGGCATCACCATGTTTCAAGAACCATGACATTTGCGAGCAGATATACAGTTCTCAGATTCCCAGGAGCTCAAAATTCCAGTTCCTCGTTTACCCCCTCCACAATTCGTTCAAAATTGCAAATCAGACCCACGTCGATCGAATCGGTTACTCTCTACAGTAATCCCAATTAGACAGTCATAAAAGAGACCAATTAACAAACTTCTTCCTCTTCTACCCTGCATAAAGAGCGCACGCATCTCAGATTGTGGCCAACAATTACACAATTTTACGATTCTTTAATTCCATGGAACTATCTATTTACGTGTGAGAAGAGACCACTGCTTCACGAAAAAAGGGGATATGGTAGGAGACAGGAATCCCTCACAAGAGAAAGATCAACGCAGTCTGAGAATCATCAGAAGCATCTAAGTATAGAGCAAACAACACATTTTGCTCTAAAAGACAGATTCAGAGGACAGAATGAATTCAAATGAGTTTGTGCAACATCATCCATGTTAATTAGATGACGTAAAGAAGGATGTGTCAATATTTGGGTTAACACCAGAGCTAAATAAAAGAGTTTCTATTAAAACCTAGAAATTTTTAGAAACTTGAAAACATACACACGTCTTGTAAATGAGCGCAAACGTGAATACCGTAATCCTACAGTAACATTGGCGTTGGTCTCGACGCGAAAGCTTCAAAATTAACTGCTGAGTCTCTACTCAGCGGTTCATTTCATCGGAAGAAGCGCGGAAAAACTTATTTAAAAAAACGTTCCGGATAAAGTACAGTAGTTACATGGTACCAAATTTGTCACCTAGATCATCACAAAGTATTCAAAAGATACGGGGGAAGACATGCGCAATTCCTTCACGGCTAAAGAAGGGTATCCTATCTACTCACGACACGGGGCAAATTGCGTAAGCATCGTAACTGTCACCTACACCGCCCTTTCATCTCCAAATTCTATCAGTAACTTTTTATTTTTTCAATGATCTCAAATTTGCAGTCATCAATCAAAATATCACTACTTGGATAATAATGGGAGGTTAGAGACAAAATAAACTAACCGATTCTGGAACCAAATTTTGATTTGTCGTTCTGTCAAGCTCAGCATTGTTGACAGCTGAGACTTCCGATCCGAAGTTATGAAAGCCGATGTGTGGAACTCTTTCTCCAACTCCAATCGTTGATAATCTGAGTAAACCATTCGATACTTGTCGGCCGTCCGCACACGAACATCTGAAATTGAAAGTGTTCAGATAGAACTACTTCGAGGAGTTCTGCCACATTCTTATCGATACCAGTCTAATAGAATCGAGTTATGAAGAGCCAGGTCATAAACATCTCTTTTCCACTCCTCAATCATTGATAAGAAATATAGATAGCGGCTTCTTTTCTCAAAAGGAGCCGCTTGACGACACAATCTTCATACTGTAATAAAAATAGAAAACTATTAAACTCACTGTTCGTTCCTGGGCCTGTCGGCAAGGACTTCGTGTCACTGCTTGCTCTCCGTTCCTTTCCAGCGCTACCCAGTGGCATTTTCCAGGGGAACGGCTGCAAATTTTCAGAAGTATTATTTTAGATAAAACCTCAGTAGTTCCTCACCTGTTGATAGTCCATGAAAGGCCAAACGGATTGTTGGTAACATGTTGCCGCTCTCATCTGATAGTTAGCGGCAGCGGCAGCCGCCGCTTGAAGATCCGACGATGAACTGGACGCCCCAATGCCAGAAGACGTCGATGGGAATGGAGTCAAGTCGTTTGGAGATGGATACATTCCACTATCACTGCTACTGCTTCCGTTCGATAGTGGAGGCTTCACTTCAACAACTTCCGCCGTTGGGAGTATTTGGCCGTTGGTTGATAACTGGGGAAGTGCGAATGTTGAGTAGATGTCGGAATGACCCTTAAATTGAAAACAGTTTTGAAAACAACATAGTGTTTTTTTGAACTTACATAGAATCCTGCTTCGCCCATCTGTGGCCATCTTCCATAGAGCTGTGGATCGAACGAAGGTTGTAACATTTTATCTCTAAACAACGAAAATATTTATGTGAGAAATGACATTTTGAAGAAGACGGATACAAAGTAAAATCTTGAAAGCTTAGAATCTTCTTAATCAAGAATTCTCGACAATTGATACCCGCCTATTACCCTCTTCGACACCTCACCACCTCATTCCGACAGTCGCAGCGTGGGTGGGCGGAGTCTCAGCTTCCAATGCGGTGCTGGGGCGGGCGGGGTCGCATGTGCATCTCTACAGTAACCGTACCGAAAGAGACAGAGAATTTACATATAACTTCCGTAGCAAATTTCTCTAAAGGGCGACAATATTTGAGAAGACGTGGAAGGCAAATATTTTGAAGGATGCCCAACGATAGAAAAGGACATGGATTTACAATCGCGCGTTATATTAGAAATTATAATTTCGCATTGATTGCTAAAGACCTAGAGCCTGGAGAGGAACACACAGTATTGAACTAACCTTAGCGGTTGTGCATTCATGAACGGCATCATTTGATAGTTAGGCCATGCAACGTTGTTAACATTGGTTGGTGACGACGAAGACGAAGAAGAATCGTTCTCAGAAAACTCGGATTTGACATCGACAGACATTCTGTGAACACAAATGATTTCAAAGCCTTTTTATAATCAGCTAGAAGAAGATAAAACTCAAATCGTTTTAGATGCTTTGATAAAAATGGAAACAATGAACGCTATTATCCTGAAACATGCCTTGGTGGCCGAGCTCCGCCTCCAGACATCCCGAGCCTTCAGATGAGAGGGCGGGGTTAAAAAGGATGACGGGGAAAAATGATTTATTTACGACTAAGAGGGCGACACAGATGAGCAGATCTCATTTCTGATTAGTATCTAGGAACGGTAGATGTGCATAAACCACGGCGAGGCTGGTTTCGAGCAAACCCAAAAATATCAAGAGCAAATTGGGGCAAAAAAAAAGAAAAAGAAGAAAATGTTCAAAGTCTCTCAAAAAAACTCCCGCTTCTTTTTTCATTGAATCCAAACTATTCCCGCAATTTTACGACTCACCTGCGATTTGATCTACCCGTCCAAATAATTTCTAGTCTAGCCGGATACGGTAGCATAAATAAACTAGGTTCCCAATAAATGTTCATGGAAAAAGAAGAATAATCAGCTAAATGATTTTCGAAAAATTAGAATGTCGAAAATCAAAATTGGATGCTACACTTGTGACTGACAGCTGCATGTGGAAGAGCATGCGAAAAACTACAGTAACCCTTAAAGATGCATTGTTATCATTGAAATTTGAGTTATGACTGCAGAAGAGATTGGAATTTGGAAAATTAAAGATTTATTCTGATTCTTGACATTTTTTCAGAAGATGTGAAAGTTGGTGTCACTAGTTAGCCGGTTCACAAGTACTCGGTGGCAGTGATAATGATTATTTGATATGTGAGACAAGGAGTTGCGAATGAAAGGAGAAATGACCATAAAATTTTTATGATCTGGGAAAACGAAAAGGGGCTCCGTACCGACACAAATCTTGATTCTTTGTATTTTTGAGGCTCCAATTTCAATTGAGGTCATTCCGTATCAGTATCAGTGCTGACCTGTATTTGACCCGATTGTTTATTACGTAATATCTTTGCTCTTTGTGCAACAATGGTACCGCCCGCGTTTCTTCCCCGTATTTATTGCCAGCCCACTGTAACCTAGCTGGTATTGATAGTATTATTCTTGTCAGGTGGCGATGAACCTTGTGGTTGTTTCATGTAAAAGTGCATAGTCGGTCTAGCAGCGGACATGGCTACGGTTAAAGAAAATGCAAACGCCTTCGATACCGTACCTCGAAATTATTCCGAATGTTTCCCTTAATTTTTCCCTGGTTTTTGTCCATTTTCTTCTGATTCTCAAGAATCTACGATGGAATTTCCGCATAAAACAGAAATCAGCAAAAAATAGGTCAGCAATAATTAGTTAAGAGGTATGGTATTGAAGGCTTTTTTCTGCCGGATCGACGATGCGCCTTTAAATGAAAACTCGGTCACAATGTTCAACGCCACCAGACAAGAACATAATGAACTAACTATAAGAACCAATTTATTTTTAAACGAAAAAGAAAAATGTGAACAAGTGTTGACATAGTACAGCAATCAAAAAGCAAGTATTATCAAATCGAAGATAAACTACTTATTTCTTAGATTTCGACTTTTTACGTTGATTTTCTTGATGCTCTGGAAGACACTCATCATGGAAAGTATGAAAGTGATAGATGAGCTTCTTCTCAGAATTGAATGATGTTTCACAGTTATCACATTTATAGTTGCTGAATTTGTTGAGAGTCTGAAATGTTTAATTTTTTAATTTTTTCTTTCAAAAATCCCCCACTTTATCGTATGAGTGACCCTTTTCGACAAGCGTCTGATCAATGTAAACATGTTTTCTGAAACTAGTAAAGCTTAATCGAAAGCAAACTTCTGAAAGAATACCTTGGGCGCTTGATTGCCACGTGGTTCTCATCAGACTCCTTCGGATTCATAACAGGTTGACCCATAGAGCTAGAAGCCCTTTTGATAACTTGAGACTTTTCGATCGTCAGTTTTTTGGATCTGGTTTGCATAGATGGAGGTCCAGATTGAACTTCTTGGGGATTCAAAATCTCTGACGCATTGGAACAATCAGATGTGGAAGGGCCAGTATTAACAGAAATGGGATCCGGAAGAGATACGTCCACTTTTCGAGCAGCAGAATCGAACATCATTGCGATTTTATCAAGAAACATGGAAAGAGTCTCCGAGTGTTTCTCTTCGGCTCTCATTCGCTCTTTTTTGTGCTCATCTTCCTTTCTTTTTCGCTCCGCTATGTTTTCCTCTTGCAGTTTTATTAGAGCAGAGCTCATTGTCATTGCAGATTGAGCCAATGGAGCGAAGTAGGTTGCCTGAGCACTGATCACATCCATGGATTTTATCAACTAAAATATAGTAAATTAATTATTGAAAAAACAAACCGGTTGAAAACTTACAGCTTGTTCGAAACTAAGTGCAGGTTGAGTTACCAATAAATGATTCGGTGGTGGTGGATATGAAGGAATAGTTGGATGTGGTCTCGGATTATAACAAGTAGAAAAGTTTCTCGACATCCCAGGATGAGTCATTTGTTGTCCTGGATACATTGTTGGAGGTAGGGAGACTTGAAGATTAGCAGGTGGCCCGTTTTCGTGTGTCTGTGAGAAGAAAGGAAGGTATTATTACCAGATATTATGACATACCAAAGGTGCATTCGTTCGTTGGCTCAGCTTGGGAATTTTAGCTTTCTCCATTTTCAAAAGAATTCAGGAAGTTTTTCGAAAGACCTCAAAGGTTCTAGCTGGATGATGTGGAGAGTTAACATGTCAGTAGGTTATGGAAATACAACCCAACTTGGAACACGCAATAGTATTGGTGACCCTTTTTTTTTGGACTAATCATGATACATTTTTCTGAAGAGTGTGTTGAAAACCCAAACAATTCATGGAATATTTTTTTAGAAACTGTATTTTCTCATAGCGGCGCAACCACTTGTATTGTCTTGTTCTTCTTAAGGATTAGTGTGCGGCAAAACATGTGAACCCTTTTTCCTTCTTCTTCTTTTCTTCTGTATAATTTGAGTGTTCGTTCGTCTTTTTTTGTAATAGGATACCGATATTTATGGATACGCTGAGGCTCAGCTTGATTCTCGGTTTTACGATCGACTTGCGGAAGGAATAAAGAAAAAGCCTCCGCCCGTGCTCCATGGGGTGTCTGCTCTCTGATTTCTTTTCGCGCATCTTTTGACACAAAGCCGACGAATAGCGAATTGATATAAACAATTAGGATGACCTTTTCTCTAATGGTTTTATTATACAGGAAACATCAGAAGCAGAGGGGTATAATGCAAGAGATGCACAAAAATGATCACGATCCCTTTTTATGATTTTCTTGTCTCCAAATACTTTTGGATTTCGGAGGAAAGTTGTTGCATAGCCTTGTCCAGTCCATCTCCAGTCAATGCGCATGTTGAGTGAATGGACCAAGTACCGCTTCGATGCAGATTCAATCCTTAAACTATTTATTTTCTAACCGTTTCATATATATCCTTACCGAGAGCTGCTGTGATGTCGGCACATGTCATAGCTCCAGGAATGTCCATTTTGTTGGCAAGGATTACGACTGGAATCTGAAGAAAAAAGTTGGGGGATTTCCAGAACATCAAGTTTCTTCTGGGAAAAATAGACAGTTTTATGATATTCCTCTGTCTGTCGAACATTCAAGTTCGGCCTGTCCTTTTCTCAAATACATCTTGATAATGAATCTGTAACAAAACTGATCTTTAGATCTTACCCCGCGGGAAGCAACGTCTTTGTGGTCCAGCACTAACCACAACTCGTCCTTTAGCAATTCCATTCGGACCCGATCAGAGCTGTCCAGAACGAAAATCACTCCTTGTGATGAGTGAAAGTAGCTTTCCCAAGTGCTTCGGTATTTCACTAGAATTTGAAAATATTGCAGTCCTCGTGATGTATTTTACTCACTCTGTCCAGCCATATCAAATGCATGAAAACTGAGATTCTGAGTACTGAAGTTGGTAACCACATGACCTACAGTTGGCACTATCTGCTGACTTCTTGTCTCTGGTGTCTTCAATTGATTCAGAATTGTTGTCTGCAATCATTAGAATATTTCAATTACTTTTTTCGTTTTCTAATCAACCTTTCCTGAATTGTCAAGCCCTACGACTACAATGTTCACATCCTTCTTGCCCATGCCGAACAAATTCGAAAGTGATGACAGAAATCCCATTGTCTTCTGAATAGTATTTTAAAAGGTGATCAATCGGTTGTCAATAACGGAAAAGTGACAGAATGACCTCTTCGGCAAAAGTTCAAATAAGATTCGAAGAAAGTGAAGACAGATGGTTAGAGGGCGTAACATAAGGAGAAAATGGAAGGTTTTGATTTTTAAACATTTTATAGAGCTGTTTTATAATAATGTAGAATTTAGAAGAGGATTTTCAGGCTCCTTCGAGACTGCGCCACTTCGAAACCAGTCATTTCGAAACCGTAGTAATAAAGGTGAATGGATAAATTTCAGACTACAAAAATAATTTTAGGGTTTTCACATATGCTTGTTCTGATATAACGCATTCTGTAATCCGAAAATCCGAAACTCAAATTTTTCAAAAAACACTTTCTTCGGATTTTTTGAGTTTCCGAATGTGTTACATCAGAAAATGCATATTCAAAAACCCTAAACTTGTTTTTTCAGTTTGAAATTTATCCATTCTCCTGTATCACGGTTTCGAAATGGCCGGTGGCTGGTTTCGACTAGTTTCGAACTGTCGAAGTTTCGAAGTGACGCGGAGCCGCTTTTCATCATCTTTTTTTTATAATACCAAGAATATATATGGTACTGATAAATCGGAACTGTGGAAGAGAAACGCCGGTGGCCGTGGCGGAAGGCTCACCAACGACAACTACCGTAACCTAAAATTATTTTTATTTTCCGATTTTTTGGGGGAAAAATAACAGAAAACTCGGCGAAAACCAGTGGAAAACGAGAAAATAAATACGGAAAAACATTTTTAGGTTACGGTAGTTGTCGTTTTTCCACAGTTCCGATTTTTTGTGCCAGTATAATACTGTATCTGATTTTGCTTGAATTTTTAGTAAGCCGGCAAATATGAAATATCACTTTTTCCATACATAAAAATATCCTGTACATAACACTAGAAGCATGTTTTCCCTAGAAAAATTGCGCAACTCGATCCTCTTTTGACGATTTTCCGTCTGTCTCGATTCTTGGTCTAATCCGGTTAATAGAAACGGGATTATACAGGAAAGGGTACCGATACGCATAAATTTCCGAACTGAAGGCGGCTGGTAATAAAAAATGGTCCGGTGTTGCTCAATTTGGTGCGCAACATCCACCGAAAACCGAAGAAAGGAAAAGAAAAAAAACCAGCTTGAAAGTAAGGAGAGGAAAGAGAAAAAAAGAAAAAGGAGAAGTCGATATTTTCTTTTCCCGTTCTTCGAAAAGGGTTACCATAGAAACGAGCACGACGTTCCCGATGAGAGAATAGGGAAGAAGAGAAAAGAAGAAGTCAGCCAAAAAGTTTATTATCATAATGTGTACACATTTTATTGTTGACCCGTTTCTGTTTTCTGCTCTTCCAACTTCCGTAGCTCCTTTTCTTTTGCTTCTTGTGGATCCAGTCGTTCAAGAAGAATCGATCCAAATTTCGAAACAATGGAGAAAAATACGAAACATCCGATTATGATAACAGCTAAAAAAACAATCATTATGAAAAAAAAGTGTATTAATTTCCAAGGACCCCGTTTACCTTGAAGGAGAGAACACCGTCAAACCTGCGATACAAGGTGTCCTAACTTTTAACTTCGAACCAGTTTATCTATTTTTTTCGAACCAATTTATCTCTTTTTTTCGAACCAATTTATCTCGATTTTCCATTACAGGTTTTACGGTAGTTTGAAAGTTAATTTGCAAAAAGATATGGGTCATATAGTTAGAAAAATAGAGTTTCCAGAAACAGAAATAAAATCGAAGTTTTTTGCGGGACACAGGAAACAATTTTTTCCTCTCAAAACGAAACTTATCGGACTTTGGCGACCTATGTCTTTTTTAGGCTGATTCTCAGACTATCCTCCAATTAAATTTCTTGCACAGCAAATTTAATCGGTTAACAGTTCAGCTCGAAATAAAAAAAGATATGAAGAAAAATAACTAAATATTTCAGAGAAGGAGGACGATCATCACATTTTTTGCTATAAGACTACTAGGATATGTTGCAACTGTCGATAAACACGCTCTAATAAAAAATTGCACTCACCTCCAACAGTCATCAATTGCCAACCAGGTTTTGTAAACAAGAATCCTAACAAAGCAATTGCTTCCAGAATATATACAAAACTCGCAATTAACTGCCGATGTAAATGAGATCCTAAAAATGATCCAATAGGTCCGCCACAAGCAGAAATTGGAACAGTAACGGAAAAATATCTCCATGCCATAATGTCAATGTCTCCCATCATAACCGCTCTGTAGTAGAATCCAAAAACGGCAATAGTTCCCTTCAAGACGACGGTTGTTGGAGTGGCAGTCTTCTCAGTGACACGGAAAAGGAGAGTAATGACGGAGAAGATGCAGATGTCAATTCCAGATCCTGCGAAAGCGTCGAAGATTCCTCCAATAATTCCAGTGAAGAAGAGAACCCATCCTTTCCAGGCACAAAATTCTGGAATCTCGCGGAATGTGGGTCTCTTCTTTTGGGCGTTCAGGATTCCGAGAGACAATGCAAATGCCGTCCAAATAGAGACAAAAAGCATTTTCTTTTGTGGTCCATTGAAAATTGGATCAATCCAGTGAACACCAATGACAAAACCAGGAACTGCCCCAAGACATCCCAATATTACTGCTCGAGTTTCAAATTTCACCCTCATGAAAAGAACACAAACAAGAGCAGAAGTCATCCCTGGAAATAAGATACTTTGAAGTTTTTATCCTGGAATACTACACCTATACTCTGCATCATCAGCGCAAAATCTCTAGCAATTGTTGGATCAATGTGAAGGGCAAGAGTCATTACAGGAAAGGCAACAGCTCCAGCTCCTTCAGAAGTCATTCCACCAATGATTGAGCCGAGAATCATGACAACTGGCATATGCCAGTATTCTAGATAGTATTGAAACAAATCATATCGAATTGCAATGGACCACCAAATTATCTTAAAACCATTTTTCATAGAGAATAATTCTAAGGACCAAATAAAAATCTAAGGACCAAAAATAATCCTAAGGACCAAAGTAACCGACTAGAGAAGATAATTCTTTCTAGATTATGCGGATTGGCTTTTAACCATTTTTAACCATTATTCTTTAGGTGTGAAAATTCAGAAAAAAAAACTCACATGAATAAAAGTCATCGGTAACAACATGGCTATCCATTTTCGGTACTTTATAAATACTAAATCGTTAATCGTAGGATTTTCTGGTAATTGTTCGACTTTTTCTGCCTGCTCAGCATCCAGAGATTGTCCTAAAAAAGGAGGATTCTCTCAGTATTTCACACATCACTCACCTTCTAATAAATACTTTTTGCACCAAATTTTTATAGTCTGTCCTGCTGGCATCTTGCTATCCGTTGGTTTTTGATTCATTACAGTACTTTTCACATTTTCTGAATACAGCTGAACCATATTTCAAGAATGACTATGAACTGACCCCTTTCTTTTTATACTCTCCTAAAGGAAACTGTGAATAGACACAAACGGAAATGATAACAAAATGAATTTGTCGTTGAACGATGAAAGTTGAAAGACCAATCGTCTGAGTTTCCATGATTGTCACAGTGTTTTTCAAATTGATAAACGACGAAACCCGGCTAGATTTGAATGAATTCTCGGTCGACAGAAAGAGAGAAAATGGCTATTTTTAGGAGATGAAAAGTCATTTTTTGATTCTTTTTATTTTGATTTGATCAGTATCTCCGATGGAGACACTATTTGAACCTGATAAAACGTTATTGGATCTCATCGAGAATACTTTTTCTAAATCTGTGACGTTTATAAAACTATTGCAGGAGTAAATGAAAAGAAAATTTAACTCTCGAAAATTGGAATACTTCCTTACTAAATTGAAGTTATGAAACTAACATTAAGAATTTCCAGAGAAAAAAAAACGAGTTTAAAAGGCTACCAGTTGATAATTACTAAATATTTTTTGGAACAATCATGTTTTTAGTCTTAGGCCCCGAAAAAACATTTTTTTTTGGAAGTTTTGAAAGAAAGACCGCAAAAAAGTTTTCGATTTTTGACTGGAATCCTGGGATGTAATAAGAATTATTTGAGAGTATTATAAAAACGTATTTTCGAAATATCTTCAGCTTTCGATATTTCTCGATTTTTGGTTTTAATATCCGAAAAGTATTTCACCAAACTTTTTTCAGTAACCGACCCAAAAAAAAAAACGAAAAAAATTACATTGTTTTCAAAATTTAACTATTCAAGTTTATTTCTTATCAGATATTCCTTACTGATACAAATTGTACATCTGAGTAGTACTTTGTTCATTCAGAAACTGAAAATCTTTAAAAATATAACTGGAAAACCCAGAATTTTTAAAATTTAAAGGCAACTCCGCTGATGAAAATTAAGATTTTCTCAATTAGGACACTTGGATCTATGGAAATATTTTAAGTTTTCCCAATCACAAACCTCAGAAAACATCATTTGAAACTTTTATGTACATAAATGTACCGATTCAAAAAATGACGCTGAGCGAAACAGATTACTCAAAAAAAGGATGTCGGCGATGTCGGCAGATTATGTGAATTATCTGATCAAAGATTCAAAAATACAAACCGTTGAGTTTTGTTTCAATCTGCTGTTTTTCCTGATTCTTAATGCGTCATTTTGAAGAAATGTGTCTTTAGAAAGTTTCGAAAACTTCAAAAGTACTCATAAATTGTATTCTGTAAATTGCTGACGGTCAAAATGTATTCGTCAAAACTATTATTTAATTTTTTGTGATTTTGCGAAAAAGATATTTCGGAACCATTATTTTTCACACTTTTTATTTAGAAATACTGTATTCAGAGATCACAAAAAATGTCCACCTAGAGAGAAAATGAAATATCTAAACACAAAAAAAAAGAGAAAATGGTCAAAGGAAGAAAACCCGTTGATGTCAAATGGTTTGTCAAAGGATGATAACTAAAAGGGAAGGGAAACGTTTAATAAGCTGATGTGATTCCGTTTTTCTGAGCTTCTTTTTGTTGACGAGCCTCGATGCGGTTCATGAGAATGGATCCAGCTTTGGAGAGAGCAGAGAAGAAAACGAATCCTCCGAGAATGATGCAACCTGGAAATGAGATAATAAAAACATGAACACATTTTAAAAAATGATATTCACTCACCTCCAACAGCAATCAATTGCCATGCTGGTCTTGTGAAAAGGAATCCAACGAGAGCAATTGCCTCAAGAACGTAGACGAATCCAGCTACGACTTGACGATGAAGATGGGATCCCAAGAATGATCCAATTGGTCCAGTTGCAGCAGAAACTGGAACGGAAACTGCGAAATATCTCCATGCCATAATGTCAATGTCTCCCATCATAACCGCTCTGTAGTAGAATCCAAAAACGGCAATAGTTCCTTTCAAGACGACGGTTGTTGGAGTGGCAGTCTTCTCAGTGACACGGAAAAGAAGAGTAATGACGGAGAAGATGCAGATGTCAATTCCAGATCCTGCGAAAGCGTCAAAGATTCCTCCAATAATTCCAGTGAAGAAGAGAACCCATCCTTTCCAGGCACAGAATTCTGGAATCTCGCGGAATGTGGATCTCTTCTTTTGAGCGTTTAGGATTCCCAAAGCGAAAGCAAAAGCGGTCCAGATCGAGACGAAGAGCATTTTCTTTTGTGGTCCGGAGAAGAGTGGGTCAATCCAATGGACTCCAACAATAAATCCTGGAACTGCTCCAAGACATCCGATGATGACAGCACGATGTTCAAATTTGACTCTCATGAAAAGGACGCAAACGAGAGCAGAAGTCATTCCAATCGACTGAATCATCAAAGAGAAATCTCTGGCAATTTCTGGTTTGATGTGGAGAGCAAGTGTCATGACTGGGAAGGCAACAGCTCCAGATCCTTCAGAAGTCATTCCACCGACGAATGATCCAAGTGCCATGGTAACTGGCATGTGCCAGTAGTCATGATAGTATTGGAAGAGGTTGTGGCGAATTGCAGCGGACCACCAAACAGTCTCAAATTGTCTAAATTAGTAAAGATGCTATCGAATTGTTAAAACTTACATGGATCAGAAGGAATGGGATGAGCATGGCAACGAATTTTCTGTATTTAATGAATATAAAATCTCCGAAGGTTGGATTCTCAGGAAGATTGGTGAGTTTGTAAGCCTGATCCTCATCGAGATGCTGACCTGAAATGATGTTTTGTTAAAAAATAAGTAAATTTAAAACTAACCTTCCAAGAGATACTTTTTGCACCATCTCTTCACTTTTCCACCACAAGTGAGAGGCTCTTCATGAGTATATGGAGTCTTCTCGAGTTCCATCGGACGAATTGAGGTCATTTTCAGCCAAGCGAGTGTTGAAACACAGAAAGAAGTTGGATGATGATGATGGTTGGAATGTTTGATCGTGATTTTATATATGATCAGAGTTATGGGCGGTACTTGAAAGTAAGGTACGGTAGGCGGGCTGGTGGCATCGGAGATGATTGCAATGTCCGAGACAAAGAGGTCATGTATGAGCCTTTAAAGTGGGCGGAGCTTCCGGCCGATTCTATCCCTTTTTGGTCTAATTCTCTTTTTCTCTCAACTTCATCGATGACCTCGATGTGATTTGTCGTTTATTGCTGAACGTTGAAAGATCAAAAATGTCTGGGTTTCTGGAATTTGAACGCTATTTAGGCACATTTTTGTATAATTCTCTGGAGGCTCCATTGGAAAGATGAAGAACTGAAGAAGTGACGATGGCTTCAATATTCACGTCGAGATTCCACCCTTCGTTTCCTCCTCTATCTATGCATAATTTTTTTTGGATGATTGTTTAAATTTGCATGTTTCGGTCATGAAGGCGTTAGTTTTTTCAAGGTTATAGGTCATTTGAGACATTTGGCCACATTGGTTGCCCGTACGGGGGTTCTTTTAAATACCGTATCCCATAGGATCCTATAGGATATATATATGAAGTTGTGATAACTTTTGAATTACATTTTGCACTTTGAAAATCTACTTTGAGATTTTAACCCGATTCCAAGGATTTTCGAAATCTGTTTATCAATTTTTCGCAATGTTGATTCCGAAATTCCGAAGGATTCCGAAATTGCGAAACTGCGAATTTTCGACATTTGAAACCGCGACGCTTCGAAACCAGTTATTTTGAAACCGTGGTAGTACAGGTGAATGAATAAATTTCAGACTACAAAAAAGATTTCAAAATTTTCAAGTATGCTTTTTCTGATGCAATCCATCAGATATCGAGAAAAATTACAAACTTTAATTAAATTTTTTTCGAATTTTTCGATTTTCAGAATGTGTTCCATCAGAAAAAAAATCATATTTGAAAAATGTTTTCGAATTTAAACTGAAATTTTAACTTTCTTTCTCGAAAGTTTAACGAGCTGACAAGGCTCATGTTTCTCTAGCAAATTACATGGTTATTTTTCCAATTAAAAAAAAACAAGTCTGAGAATTTTGGGATTGATTTGTTCTGGGAATTGGTCCATTACGATGGTCTTGGAAAATGAAAATTCGAAATTTGATGATAATTAATTATGGCTTATTTGCCCCCAAACTTACATGCTTTAAGAGACTTGATAAATATTTGAATTTTTAAAATCCAACGATAATTCTCTTCTTTTTCATTCAGTCTTTCATTATATTATTAAATTTGGAACACCCATACTGGAAACCATGTGTTATCCTCTGATCCGCCTAGTAACCAAACGATAACAAACTGTTCTGTTGTCGTCACAAAATCGTTCTAGTTTTTTTATTCTCTTCTCCATTTTTCATTTCTATCTGAAAACAGAAGAATAACAGGCGGATATCCGAGTGCCAGCCTTTTTCCAAATCTGATTCTATCCAAACTTTCAACGTCGACAAAGCGAAAATCGCCAAAGGAATCATGTTGATAGTGACTTCCCTATCCGAAAAACGATAAATTTTCTCGCTTTTCTCTCTCTAGCCTGTCCGCTTTTTTTCACATGAATTTTGCACTGACCAAGTGATACGAAGAGAGGAGAAGACACTAGTCGTTGGACGATCATCCCTCTTCTTCCGATTCGAAAAACTTTTAACGGGTTGTTGTGGTTTGGTGACGTCGAAACATCAAGTTTCGATCATAGAAGAGTTGAGAGATGAAAACGAAGAGACGATTGACCAATCACTTCTCTTCTTTTTTCTATTTTGGGTAGAGCGGATGTGTCTATTTGATGACTGATTTATTTTCATTCTTCTCATTGGAATCTTATCTTTTGGGTTCGAATGAAATTTGCAAACAGTTACAGTATACTTACCGATGGAAAAAATAGCTTTCGACCTGACAAAGAGTTTTGAAGATATCAAGAAGTAGTCCACTGACAAAACAATTATTATAATGTTCACAATATTTTTTTAGTTGGTCCCCGAGGGTATCCTTTATATTTGAGCTCAAAGTGGATGCTCAGAGTGTTTACGGTAATTGGTTCTTTCTGTCCAAATAGAATATTCCGAATGAAATGAAAAATTAGCATCCTTTTCAAATTCTTAAGCAATTTTCAAAATCATTTATTTTTTTTAGCTGGTTATTCAAAGACTCAAGGTTGAATTCAGCAAGTAGAGCTTAAGCCGTTCAATGCAAAATGACGAATTTTTTTCTTCTAATATAATATTTCGCTACAACTTTTCTTAGGATTTTGATAATTCTCCAGTATTTACAGTTTACGAAGCGGTTGCGATATAGCAGTGTGCGAAACTATTTTCTTTTCAAAATTTTGGAAAGTTCGAAATGACCTGAAACACAATCTTCGGAATTTCGGAATTCCGGAAAATCCCGATTTTTATGCGAAATTCAGAATTTTTGGAATCAAAAATCGAAAGACAAAAAGAAGTTGCTGAAAAACTGTTCCCTCTCGATCTAAAATCGGGATTTCCTTCCGGTATTTGGATATACATAACTCTTATAGCGCCACTATTTTCAGGATGTTTGGAGTTTCATTCCGAGAATTTGAGTTCCGCACATCCCAGATGTAGAGGTAAACTGTAAAATATGGATAGTGTGCTGGTACTCCAATTTTCCTGTGAAAAGCTATCAATAGTTTTTGGGTGCTTCTTTTTTCAAATCTAATTTTATATATTTCTATGAAAAATTTAAGTACTTCCGACGAGAATTCCAATATTTTTAAACTTGATAATAACAGTGAAACGATAGCACCCAAAAAGTTTTTCATTACTTTTCTATGGCTGAGCAGAATTTTGATAATTTCCTTCGACTGAAATACCAGGGTTGAATCAAATGCCTATGCATCATTTTTGATTCAAGCTATGTAGAACTAATTAATCCGATCAGAGCCTGCTCCATTCGATCACTTTTTCTTTTAGTTTTATGAAACTTTCTAAAATTCATCACATTACTCTCAATCGAGCTTTATCTTTGTTATTATTGAATTCTCAAGATACTGTATCGAGGAGAACATTCTCTTTGTTAACATATTATTTTACCTTGAACACACCTCCGTTACATTACAAACATCCGCTCTTGCGAAGAAATGGACAAAGAGAGGAAACTACCGTAACTCTCAAGGTTGTTCTTGGTTCCAATGAGTTGATAAGTCACTGATATATGAAATTTAAACTCTTGTTGACGACTTCATTTTTCTGAAACTTCTCTACCAATGTTCGGATGGAATTCAGAAAACAAAGAGAACCGGAAAAAGTGTTATTTTGATGGATTTTAGGTGACGATGTGATTTTTCTTCTGGGCAAATATTTGGTATTTGGGTACTAATTGGGTACTTACTACGTTATATGTATCGAAAATTAAATCACTGGTTTTTGCCATCTTGGTTGTAAGGGTTTACTGGAAGTCGTTTCTTGAAAACTGAATTCATGATTTGTTGAATGAAAAAGACTTTATTTAAGGCTTTTGGAGCTTTTCAGAGTATTTTTTTTGAGTTGCTGTGGATATCGATCTTGCATTTGTTTTGAGTTTCAAAAAAACAAAGCACTTTTACATCCGGTATGATATACCCTAAAACCTGTAATAGAAGAGCCTCCTTATCTTTAATCTTGATCAAACTTATCTCGGTTTCTGTAAAAGGTATTTTTTTTTCAAAGTTCAATTTAAATATTTGGCAGTATGGTATGTGTTTTAGTTTGCTTGGTGCAAGAATATTTTAATTTCTCAGAAAATCTACATTAGATATGTTCACAAGCTTCTAACTGTGACACACTTTCTCTATAATTATTTTTCAGAGGATGTGATACTTTCTGATGGTATAATGTTCTTGGCTTTCCCATGTTCCATCATAATTGAAATAGTTAGCGCATGCGGACCATATTTAATCAGTAACGTGTCGTTTTCAAGGAAATAACGACAAGGTAGCCCGTATTCGGATCATTTCGGAGTGCTTGAAGAACTGATTCGTATGCAAGTTGATATTCTTATTATAGAAACACCTGTAACGAACCCGTTGAAAAGCTAACTGATCGCTACAAGAATCAGTTTGTATAATATTTCACCTGTAAAGTTAACCTTCTACAGTTTCCCTAAATTTGATCCCTCCAAACGAACCGGATGCTGTAGGTGTTGTAGTAGAAAACTCTACTCTTGACACGTCATTTGTCCATTGTCTTGCCTCTGAATTCACACCTTTTGATATCCAAATATAGGAACAGAAAATGAATTGACGCCTGATACAAAAGGAGGTGTCGGCCAATCAGAAGGAACCGGTCCTTTCTGCACTCTGGGCTGTACTCAATCAAAGGAGAAAATGGTCGATTGTCGTTCAAAGAGAAGATGAAAAAAGGAGAAGGGATCTAAGAAAAATAATGATTAGACACCGTAGATAACCCCTTTTATTGCAGAAAATGGATAGATAGTGAAGAACGAAATTAGAAGAGGGTCATGTGTTGATTGCTAGAATATAAACATTTATATTTATAGCTACAGGATTGGAATGATTTGAAAATTTAGGAAAATAAAGTTGAGAGGAACGTCCATGAGCTGTTTCTAAGTTTGAGTCTGCGTTATCTTAAATCGAGTGAGCTGAACGAGACAAAAAAATTCAAAATTGCGATCTATCTCAAATATAGTGACAATTAAATATACGGTAATTTTTTCTAAGAGCTTAAGCGACCGCCAGGGGAACTTTTCGTAACACTTTCAGATCATCACACAAATCTGTGTATCAAGTGCTCAACTACTGGTGAAATTTTCAGATGATTTGTAGACATTTCGATATTTCGAAAATTCCGAAATCACAACATTCATAAACCAGGAAACACTAATAAACAAACAATTCAGATGTTTCTCTGAAATCAAAAAATACAGTGCGTTGCAAGTTTATATGTCCACCCTATTTTTCGACTGCCACGGGAGAACCGTCAACGTCTTCATATTAGGTATTGAAAACTCAGATTCAGAATCAAAAATTACTTATGGCTGCCAAATTTCAGAATCTGAAAAGGGGTTGGAACCAAGCAAAAGGGGTTGGAACCATGCCTCTCACTGGGAAAGAATCTTACAATGATGGAATCGACGACGAAATCGGAGAAGGTGATCCTAGAGCAATTTTTGATAATCCCCGAAGTTTATACGACAAGGGAGAATTGTCATTTTGAGATATCCCTCTGAAGAGAAAGCGCATCACACAAGGGGTTTCCTCCACCCCGTTCCTTTTTGAGATGTGGTCTGGATCCTTGCGCAAATCATCACAAAAGGTTAAATATCCGTCCACATTGAATATATCAACATCTGAAAAGATTTTTTGCAAAAATCAAATGTTTCGAATTCTCAAATTCAGGCTACGTTCGGTGGATACAGTCTCCTAGTGGGGTGTGCTTTCTTTTTGGAGGGATATCTCAAGATGCTCCCTTGTCGTATAAACTTCGGGGAATATCAAAAAGTGTTCAAGAATGACGTCATCCGTTTCCGTCGTCGATTCCATCATAGTAAGACCCTTTCCCAGTGAGATTTCGTCGTTTCTTTCGTCGTGAGAGAATCCCCTCCCTCGCATCAGCTGGTCCATTTAACGTGGTTCCGATCTGGAAAAACCAAAGTTCTACTATGGCTAGCTATCTCTCCGGGTCGAAATTTGATGGAGAACGCGTGGAGTGAGTTTTTTACCTTGCAGAAAGTACAGAACCGGCGGAGTGCTCAGGAATGCGATCGGTGCCGAATGATCAGATTCGGAGCAAAAGTTCAGGTTCTGCGTTGCCAAGTTTTCAAGAGATAATGTGATCCTGGGTTTTGATAATATCGAGGCAATGGGAATTCAGTTGGCTATTGAAAAACAACCACGTTGTCATCAAATAATGAATGACGCTATTCTTGTTCCGAAATCTCAACGAATTGTGGAAGTGCAAGTAGCAGGCATACTTGCTAAATCTCAGCCCGGCCCGAGTTGGCCCTGGTCCGACCAGGGTTGGCCCTGACCACTCAGAACATCCCAGACCGTACCAAATTGATGTCATATAACACATTAATGACATTAATGACTACTGCTGATGGACACCCCAGTCTTTAGTTTTTGTATTATGGGCACAAATGTTGAAATGGACCTATAAATATGCAACGGTCGCAAAAGGATGATTTTTCGAAAAGGGTCCATAACTCGGGTACTTTTTCAGATATCATTTTGAAATTTTGCAGACATAAGTAATTTTTGATTTTGAATCTTAATTTTTAATGTTTATTATTCATCTTGTACAACTCATACTTATTATTCATCTTGTACAACTCAAAATCGTTTCTCTCATGGTTTCTTGAGCACTGCTTCCAATTGTTTCTCCTTTTCCCGGATCGCCGCATTTTCTTTGAGTTGTTGTGACGAAAGTCCACCCTTTAGAAGAGTTTCAGCTTGATCAGAAATCGATGGTTCCGGAAGGGAAGATTTGGGCTGGAAATGAAGAAAATGAAGTTTAAGATTCTTTTGATTTATGTGCGATACTTTAGATATTGGAGGAAGTGAGGGTGAAGACTTTCCAGGCTTCTCATCAGTGATAACACCAGCATCATCATAATCGTCATCGTCCCAGTCGGATATTAATTCACAGTCGAAAAGGAACTGAACTTGTAAAGATTTAAAAGTTTCAAGAAAAATAGATATACCTTCATACATCTGTACCAGTCAAATCTAGTCGAAAACGGATCGCAGATGACTTGGGGAAGATTGTATAGATGGAGACAACGATAATGCACTGGAAAATTTAAAATTCGTTGAGTTAAAAACTCTCATAGCACACCTTTAATCCTGTCCTGCATCAATTGAATCAGTTCGTTTCCTTTATCTCTTCTCGTTTTCTCATCGCACGTCAACTCGTACTTTTGACACCATCGAGCAGTTTCATATCCATAACGACGCCAAATATTATCATAGGGTTCACAGTAGCAATCAATATCATGAGTAAATGAAATACAAGGATTCTTTTCACAATGTGTACAGAACCTCTTATAATGATTGTATTCCTTCTCACACCAATCTTCTGATGGATAGTTAGCATTTGCACATTGATGCTGGAAGAAATCAAATTTAATGAGAAGCGTTGGCTGTCTCGGCCATAGTTTTCTAAGAATCAATATTTTTGACCAACTAAAACAGGTATGGTAGAACTCGACAAGTACTACAAAATTATACTGTTGGGTAACTTTATCTTTTCAATGAACAAAGTGATAAGCTATGATGTGGCTGATCTGGGATGGGCTGGATACTGCCTGTTCTTTTGGCTCGTATCGTCTGGTACTTTGTTCAAAGAAAATATAAAGTTACCTAAGTAGTTTCAATTTGTAATATGTATCAAGTTCTATCATATCTAATTCATGATCCATGATATTTTTAGGTTAACTGAATTAATTCAGTTACCTTAAAAAAATTATCATTCATTCCTAAAGGAAACTATGTCACAGCCCGTTTTCAAGTCTGAAAAAAATTATATCTTTTTGAGTTTTGGTTGTGGTGAACACGTTTTTTTCAAGTATAGATTCAGAAAAGAACGGAACTAATAGTAATATATCTTCAATTTTTCTCGTTACTCGTTGATAAGCATTCCTAAATTTTCATCAAATATAGTGAGTTTCTCCTTCCCATACTTTGAAATGGCCTATAATCGAATTTACAGCACTAAAATGTGTCCGTGTGTGTTGATTGATAAACTGAGAAATGTTTTCGGCAAGAAAAAAAGAACTAGTAAAGAGACGAGTCAATCGAGTAACTCGGCAACAAGTCCAGTTGAACCAGGGGAAGATAAAAAAAAGGAGAAGAGCAAGAAGAGCAAGAAGAGCAATAAGAGTAGGAAAAGTGAGAAAAGCGAAAAGAGTAGAGGGAAGAGTAAAGGAAAGAGCAAAAAGGCGAGAAGTAATATCAAGAGTCCAAACAATCCTGGTTCTCCTTCTGATCACAACACTCCGAGTAGTCGTTGTAGTAGACCCGATCAGAAGATCACTGAAGAGGTAAGATTAAAGAATTTTCAGTTGTTCAAACATAAATTGTGCTCAGTTCCAGCTTAATGGACAAGTCATCCACAACAAGCCAGACCCGAAAAACTTTCTTCTGAGAGTTCTTCAATCAGAACGTCCTGACTTGATTGGTCCCGATTCGAAACTAGACCCCGGGGAGCTCAAAACATTAGATACGCATCTATTGAAAAAGGGCGAACTGAGAGATGGGATTGATATTCAGCTAGGAGATACTTGTAAAACGTAAACCGAGATTGATTCCGGAAATTTGAGAAAATCTCTTTTTTCAGTAATGATTCTTTAATGCTCGGTTCAAATGGCGAAGTGGAAATCAAATCGCTCTATGCATACGGTCGATTTGGATCTGTCTACATAGTTATACGAAAGAACGAGGATAGCAAGTTTGTAATTAATATAATTAGTCACTCTTAATATTTGATTATGTCAGAAATGGTGAAGAGCTACTGGATTCAATGATATTGAAAACGAGTCGTAGAATGTACGCATCGGCCAGGATGGAACACGAAATCAAAGTTTTAAAGTATCTCCAAGACAGAGAAAAAAATAGACCAACTCATATAGTTCCAATTATTTCACATGGGACTGCTGGTGGAACACCCTACTTTCTGATGCCAGCATTGGATGCAAATCTGGAGAAAATCAGACAAGAAATCGGTCATAAAATGCCATGGGTCGACGCATTTTACATTGGACAAGAGGCACTGATAGGCATTAAAGAATGTCACGATCTTTCGATTATTCATCGAGATGTTAAACCGACGAACCTATTGTTAGCAATAGGAAACATCAAAGCTTGGGTTCTCTCGGATCTTGGAGATAGTTGTCCGGTTGGAAAATCTAAAATTCTTTCGCCTCCAGATGCTCTAACCATTCCATATATTTCGAGATACGGACATGTGGCGACCCAAAAACCGATGAAGGCAACGATTGCAATGGACATCGAGAGTTGGTTTTACTTGTTTTTAGATCTGTGAGTTTTTTTTTAAATTGAGTTCAAGGTTCGTATTTCAGTTTCATCGTTCTTCCTTGGAAAAATAAAGTTGAAGAGGATGAAACTCTAGCTGCCAAAAACGCATTCTGGGAAAACTTGAGCAAATTTTTCGAGAAAAATTGCTCAAAACTCCCTCCTCAAATACTTCCAATCGCTCAAATCGTTGTTGACAGCTCAATTGAAAAACCGTACTCTCAACTAACTGCGATTCTTCGTGATGGCTTCAACAAGAACAATAAGACCTCTCCATGGAAACCAGATTGGATTGAAAAACGACCGAAAAAAGAACAGGCTCCAACCCGTCCGAAAACTACAGGAAAAGGTGAAAAAACGAAAAGTGGGATGGCTTCTTCATCGACAGGAACATCACAAACAACGGAAAGTGTCTCAAAGAATCAGAAGACGTCAGGAAAGCAAAGTGAACCAAAGAGTGTTTCGAAAAGTGCTGTGAAGAGTGTAACCAAAAAAGTGAACTAAATAAACTTGTGTTAATTAATACTGTATTTCTGATTTTGCTTTTAGAGCTGGTGTATATTTTTCTTTTCCATTGCTTCATTTTGTACAAAAAGTATGTAGATTCACAAAAAAATACGGAAAAAAAGTTTCTTAAAAATCCGAAAATAAGAAACCCGCATCGAAAAAGCGAAGTGGTGTCCGGTGGCCGTTAGTGAGTTTTCTAGTCCCCAGCCAGTGCGCGATAATTTTGCTTTCAAATTTTTTTCAAGGGGTTTTTTTCCTGATTTCCAACAGTTTCTTATCGATGTTTTCATTAATACAAAATATTTTTTGCAGAATTTTTAGGAAAAAAATTTCAGGGGAAAACCAGAGGACGAAAAAAAACCATCAAAATATCTACTACGAACATTTCGCGCGCTGGTCGGGAACTAGAAAACTTACCCACGGCCACCGGATATCACTTTGCTTTTTCGATGCGGTTTTTTTTTTCGTTTTTTCTTCATTTTTGTGTGAATCTGCATACTTTTTTGTACAAAATTAAGCAATAAAACTAAAACTTTTGCTTGAAAACAACAAACCTTATATCCCAAACAGAATGGAACTAATTGAATGGGAGGCGAGTCATCAGCACATGCCAATGCGAATGCGTCTATCTCACCCATACAAAGTCGATCCCTCATCATTTCGTTTCTTGGATTGCAGAACCAATTCAAACGCTTTGGAAACCTGTTCGGAATCACGAGAATATCTTTTTCTAGACTTTTCTCCTCTTCTTCCTCTTCCAATTCCTCTGGGAACTCGAATGGACCTGTTTAGAAATAGTCAAGTGAAAAAGAAGCAAGGAAAAAACTGGAACATACTGTTGACTGAAACTTGGGCATGAGAATGGTGGATAAGCATACAAATAAATAATAGTAAAAGAAAGAGGGAATGATAGAATTTCATGATGAATCAGTGATTGTGTGACCGAAAAGATCAAGCTATGTCATAAACGAAAAACTAGATAGTGGGAAACACCTGTGGACGCAGATCAAAAGAAAAAAAAACATCACAAGAAACAGATAAGCTTGTTAAGAAGAAAAAAACGACAAATTAAGTTTTGTGATTTTATATTAAACCAGCAAGCTGGTGCTTCTTCGGCGAGATTCAATCTATTTGTTTTCAAATGTTTGTCGCTTCGTTTCTCACTTTTTCTAAATAAAAGGGTCACGTAAAAATATATGTATTTTTCAATTTTTTCAAAAGTCCACAGACGGACACGAGGACGGACAGACGCCTCTAGCGTTTTATTAATAAAGAAGATTGTGTGTCCAGAGACCGTACTCGTGAACTTTTTTTTCAATTTTTGTAGTCTTTGAGAAAGTTTTGTCGTTTTTGTTTCGGATCCGGTTTTCAGAAAATAATTTTCCTATCTTTTCAAAAAATTTTCAGGGTCAGTTTTGAAAAACAATCTTCCAGCCGAAGAAAAAATTGGCAAAGGACGGAAAATCGTTCAAAAAATTTAGAAAAATTTCAAATTTGGACAACCAGGGACCTGAAACTATCCGACCCTTGATTCTTCGAGGATGCTGATTTGGACTATACAGGGTGGGGCAAAAGTTTGGCAACAAAAAGAGGACGTCATAACTTCTCGGAAAGTAGCCCAATCAGTTTCAAATCTTAACAGGACTTCATCAATAAGATTTGTAACAAAATTAAATCATAGTTGATTGTTTTTGACAGCTCTGTTTCCCATGGCGGGGTTCAATTCCTTTTGGTTGCGTTTATGCTGGCACGGGGGTGGTCTGCCGGCAAATGGTCCCTCTCCGTGAAAGGAATATTTTTGAGAGCCTCCAAAATTGTGTTAAGACAAACCTGAACACATGCTTAAAAATTTCCTTGCACGAAAAGTCCCGTCGTATTGTTGTCTGACTAGAGACAGGTCATCCTTTCTCGGGGATCAAATTGGAGAAATTGGCTTGGCACTCTTGCTGAACATGTTTTGTCGTCTGAGCAGGCGCTATATATTTTTGGATTGTCTATATATTTTTGGCTGAAATTGGCTTGGCACTCTTGCTGAACATGTTTTGTCGTCTGAGCTTTTTTTTCCCACCCTGTACAGAGTGAAATAACCTCTTTATAACATATAAACCTGGCCCAAAGAATAGGAAGTTTTTTTAATTTTCCGAAACTTTTCAAAAAAAAATTCATTAAAATGTGGAAATATGAGATTCCACATAATTTTAAGTATAACCAAAAAATTCAAGTTCTGAACCATCCTAGGAGTGGAGAAAATCACATTCGAAAATTGTCGATTTGCACTGAAAACTCGATTTTTGGTACTGAAACTGAAATTTCAGCACTTTAGAAGTTTCTCAAGCAGATTTCGAAAACCGATTATGCAAATTAGGAAGTCAGCTTAAAAGGTTCTCTTGTCAGATGTCCACAGACATCCAACAAGTGGTGATCCCAAATTCGAAAAAAAGGTGAACACGCAGTATCTTTTTTTGAAATTCAAACTTGCCTGGTTTTCATTTTGATAATTTTCTCAAATCAAATCTGCACCAATGACTGAGAAGAAACAATTCATTGCGACAGAACCATGTGATAAAGTGAATCCAAAAATCACGGGACCATCAAAATCCTATAATATTTTCCAGATCAAGTTCGTTGCGGAATCGCAAGATGAACAGAAGACGACTTTGAAAATCACGAATCAGAGTGAAATGAAACAGGCATTCAAAGTCAAATGTACTCGAAACGATCTATTCCGTATCAAACCATCGACTGGAATTCTCGATTATAACCAAACAATCACTGTGATCCTCATTTACAAGTAATTTTCACATTTTTAAATTTTGATTTTTAAATTCTTTCAGAGGTGGCCAAACAAAACCTCCGACTGAGAAACAACAATTCGGAGTCTATCACATTCCCGCACCCGAGAATTGCACTTGTGAAGGAGCATGGGCGGAGCATTATGGACCACCACAAGGAGAACATAAACTTAGAGTCGTCTGGAATGAATAAGAACTCTGACTAGCCAATAAAATATTTATTTAAAACATTTATTTATTGAAGTTAACATATTCCGCAAGTCTGTCCGCAATACATCCTAACTGTCGAAATAGCCGCAGTGTTACAAAAGTTTTGCCCAGCAACCAGTGCTGCACAATCTGTACGGTTATCCTTACATTGCTCACAATATCCACAAGTAGCTTTGCAATACTGACTTGCGAACGCTGGTGAAGAAGTGCAGACAGATGGATCCAAAGAGCAGCTGGGAATGGCATCGATGCATCCGTTGATACGGCAAAAACCACAGAAATTCGGACAATACTTGGCATAAATCGGGCGGTATGCGATGGAAGACTGACATTTATCCCAGGTTACTTCTTTGCAAATTTTCTCAATTTCCGGAGTGTATCCAGCAGGGATTGTCCATTCACAAGTATATTCTGTAGCTTTGCAACAATATCCGCAAAGTTTTGGGCAAACATCAACTGATCCTCGCTTGACGATATCATTCGGAGTCCATGCTCCCGATCCAGGTTGGTAAAGTCCGTCGGTTCCTTCCAGCATCCAACAATTTCGAGGACGGGAAGACGATCCACCAGGAAATACGATGGATCCATCCCCATACTGCCTTTCACATTCTTTATCTCGATATATATTTTCACATTGTGTTGCACGCTCAGACCAAACATACTGAAAATTAAAAGCAAAAAATACATATAACATTTGATTTGTAATTACTGTTCCATCAGGTAAAAGAGTCTTGCAATCTGCATCCACAGGGTCCGTTGCTAGAACTTCAGAAGTATGAGAAAAAATAACACTGACTAGAAAAATTAATAAAGCCATTATAAAGTTTTCAAATGGACTATAAAGTTTTTAATTTTATTTTTATTCGCGTTGTGGGGAAGAACTGTCAACTGTAGAAGTTCGAAAATTAACACACTGGGCATCTGTGCAAACAACGCCCTTTAGTATCAAACAGTATTATCGAGAAGCTGTTCAAATTTTTCTGTATGTATACTGTAAATGTGGGCGATTTTAAGAGATCACATATCACTATACGTATTATACTCATTATACTCATTGTTATACTCATTGGTATTATACTCATTTATCAAAACTTTCGAATTTCCCAACGGAAAGCTAGTTGCAGATGGAAAATGTCAAAGATAAAACTACCGTAAACTGAAAAACATTCAAACGATTTTCGTTTATTTTTTTGGCAGAAAAAGGATAGTGACAGACCGGACCGACTCAAAATTACTTTGGAACTGTTAAGAGAACGAAGAAGACAGCAAACTATGTGACATACTTTTCAACGAAAAAACAAAAACTTTTCAAATACAAATCTTTATATCAAAAAAGAAGTTCACATTTTTGATAAAGAACACGACGATCGGCTGGTGGCGGTTTCGGCTTCATTCCAATGAACGATTATGGGCCCAAGTAGCACGATTGATCGGTACGGGCCTTGAAGACTTGAGCTCCTGGATTGGTGCTTCCTCCGGATCCTCCTTGGTTGTTGTTGTTGGATGCACCCGATCCTCCAGAAGCGTAGTCCTCGCGAGCGTATCCAGAAGACGAGGCGTTGGATCCCATGTATCCGGAGCCGTATCCTCCAGCGGACATGTATGCGGACTTGTCAGCCATTTTTTGAGATGTTCTTGAGTTGTTGGAGCTCAGAATATGAAGATTCTACAGGAATCGCTTGTCTTTTATAGCAAATATTTTTTCAGATCTGGGGCATAGATAAGAAGAAAAATGATGATGTTACGTGGGCGTTTTTTCTATTGTTTCACGCATTAAAATATATTTTTTCTTTTTTTAGATTCTAATTATTTTTCAGCGTAAGTTCACGTTTTTATTTAGCACAGTTTTTTTCCGCTGCGGGGGAGTTCCTTGAAAGACTGCGATTTTTGGAAGCGATCGAGGGTCCCTAAATTCGTTGTGTTGAGCTTGTTGGAAAATTGGTAATATTGAAAATTTGTGTCAGATCTATTTTTATTCTTCACTTTAATTCCCTCAAACGGAAGTAAATTCAAACTTGTGATAGCATGGCTCCCTAATTTTCAACATTGAGCCAATTTTTCTCGGTTTCTGTGAAAGATATCAAAAAATGGTCAACTAATAAAATATTTTTGATATTATAACTAACATTTAATTTGTTAACTACTTTTTTATATCTTTCACAGGAAACGGTATATGGGCTCGAAGTTGACTGTTTGAGGAGAGTTCTGATAGTGTTTATGGTATTTCTAAGTTTTTGGATTTCTATCAATTATTTATTTCTTGCCTTTTATTTTTTCAATTTAAGACCCCAAAATTTTTTCGCGGCCCTTAATCCTTTTTCGAGTTTGCTAGGAACCTTCCATTTTTTTTTCCAGGGATCCTTGAAGTGAAAGAAAACCATATTTTCTTTGAGGATCAGACTAAGCAATTTAAAGCTCTTCAGTAAAACAACAATTTTTTAAAATTATTTTTATTTGTGTTCCCTACAAACTGCAACAATCCCAAAAATTCCCAAAAAATTCAATATTCCGTACTTATTTATGAAATTAGATCTGTGTTGTTCATTTCGGTATATTTAGATGTTAATTTCAAGATTAGATCCTGTTTTTTTTTAGTCCCAACAGTGATGTTTTCGTTTCGGTTTTTGTGTCTACCTAATATCGGATTAGCAAGCCCACGAACGAAATCCGTGGTTCATTGAACAAAAAAACAATGGATACATTTGAATTTCGAAAAAAAAACGACAAGGAGAAGGAAGAGGAAAAGCCCTTGGGACCCCGTTTTCAGGCATGTAGAAGCAGTGAGCCGTGAAGCTTGGACGGAGGTCAAGGAGGCGTTGGCGTTTTGTGTATTGGAATATCGATGAGCTAGATTATTCGACGAGTTATCTTCGTTTCGAAAAGTTATATTTTTAAAATATTTTTTCGGAAAATGCGGGTCTGGACAGCAACCTCGCCCAATTAAAACAAAAAATTTTGAGCTATGGTGTCCCCTAAAAATATATCGCATATTCCCAAAAATATAAAAAAATAGCGACATATCACATACCGTAACACTCTAATAGAATGCCAACCAAACCGTCAGTTTTGAGCTCATATATCTCGGTTCTTATGAGAAATATAAAAATTGTTCTACTAAAAATTTTTTTTGATATTTCAATGGAGCAGTTGCCAGTCGACTACTTTGCTATATCTCTTATAGGAACCGAGATAAACTAGGTCAAAGTTAATAGTGGAAAGCCCCTGTTCCTTAATCAACTTTAACTTTGAACCAATTTACCTCTGTTCCTGGAAGAGATATTAAAAGGTGATCAATTATCAAAATGTTTATCATAATATCAGAAACATTGTGTCAGTAGTTTTAACATCGACGTAATCTAAAACGGTTATAGAAATACAAAGAATACTTTAAATGGTTCCTAAACTCATTTTCTGTGTATTCCTTAGAATCCTTTTTCCATCTTTCCGAATTGGTCCTTCCCACAATGAGGAACTCATTTCTCAGTTCTTCCTACGACTTACATAATTTCAAACCGAATTGACATGCACTGCCTTCTGACTGCATAACTAGTACTACAGCTAACTTAACTAATTTTTTCAAATTCTCTTTTTTCTACTTCTCCTTTCTTTTCTCATATTTCTTTCATTTTCCCAAATTTCTTCACACAAAAAACACAGAGTCATCATCTTCATCTTTCCGAGTTTTCAAAAAACCGAAGATTCGTTGTTATTATTATAATGGGTAGAAAAAAGAAAAGTAAATGAATGTTGTGGATGATGGATTGAAACGAACCTGACAACATAAACATCACTTTTTTCTTTTTTCGTTTCTGAAAACATCATTAGAAATAAAAGATGCAAACTGATCCCAAGAAGAAAAAATAAAGCATGACGAACGCAAAAAAAGATGAATGGATACAAAAAGGATACTAACTGAAAGTGCTTTCTGAGTTATATATTCTGAGTTCGAACGTGTGAGATTCTAACATTTGGGAGAAGTTTTAATATTTTAATATACGATTTCGATTCTGCATGTGACGTCTCAAGTGGCGAATCTATGAAATAATCAAATTTTCGACAAACTTCCGAAAACATTACATTTCATCCCGAGAGTTTTATTTGAAGGGGGAATCCGACCAAAAATTTTATTGAATTAAAAATTACTACGAAATTTTAAAAAAAATCCAAAATCCTTGAAAAACGCCGTTCAAAATACACAGAAGGTTTCGAATAGGGACTAGGACCTGAATTCCCGCGAACTGAGAAACTTACTATTATGCCACGGCGGGCAGCCTCTCTTATATATGTATAGCAATTCTCCTGGATTATTCTGCTTTCATCTCCGCCATTTAAAAGACAGGCTGCCAGTCGCCGTGGCCTAGCTTTCGCACTGCTCGGGGATTCCAATCAGGAAAATACGTAACTTTTCCAATATTTTAATTCAACAAAAACATTTTTCAGATCCGATTTTTTTTTGTTTTTCGAGAATATATTCCATTGCTCAGACAGTCTATTAGCATGGAATTACTTTTAAAAAATAATTTTTCTTTGTTCCCCCAAAATAGTGTTGAGGGATGTATCTTGGTGCCCATGGATGTTTTGAACCCTTTCCGAAAAAATATCCATAGCCTCTGTCGAGATCCTTCAAAATGCCAAATACAGAAGCAGAAATGACGTGGTTCCTGCCAAATCGTTCCCTATTTAGTCATTCTCTGAATCACAACACCCTCTGAAATCTGAAAGTATGTTGAATCAGATTTCAATCTGTTTCCTCTATCATCATTCATTCATCAACCAACATCATCTCTCTTCCCTTTCATTCGTCCTACTCTTGCCTATTTTTCTTTTTGTTTTTCTGCATTCCACTGGAAATTTTTTGAATTTTCATCTCATGACTTGACCCTATAGAAAATGAGATGAAACAACACAGAAACGGAATTTCGAATAATAAAAAAAGTTCTGAAGAATTTTCTCTCTCGTTTTGGATGATGATGATGATAGACGCAGGCAATTTTAGTTGAGATCTTGAAAAAGAGGCGGAGCTTCTCGAGCTGACTATGAGGTGCTGAAGGTTCATTTCTCGAAGGTTCACATTTGTAAGTCCGCTGATAAAACGTGGCTTTGTTTGTGCTCGAGCCCACTATAATCACACAAAAGGAACTCATCAGGTTTTTTTGGAGATGACATTTTGAAAATCCCGTTTTTTTCCCACAAATCTAATTTGTATATTATTCTGGTACAAAATAATCGAAGCTGTGTAGGAAAAACGCAAGTCCCACAACTACCGTAACCTAAAAATATTTTTATTTTCCGAATTTATTTCCACTGCTTTTCGTAATTCTTTCTGTTAACATAAAATTTTTGATAGTTGAAAATAAAAACCTTTCTAGGTTACTGTAGTTGTCGTTGTGGGACCGTTGCCCACGGCCACCAGCGGGTCTCTTCCACAGCACTGATTATTTTGTACCGTAGAAATTGAGAGTTTTTTTTCAATGCTTCAGATTCCAAACTCCCGTTTAGATATGTTCGAAACCATTGAACACATTCAGATCCAATTCCAGCACAGAAGAACTTGAAAATTCATATATTTTTCTTTTTCTGGAACCGTGGTAATCATGTTTCGAACCTAATTATGGAATCTTCAGTAAACTGCGTACGTGAGAAAACGAAACTACGCTTATGGATCTTTTGTCTACAGAATCCGATTTCTGTTGTGAAGCATCTGTTTTGTGAAAAATGAGAATCCGATGTGGGTGTCAAAATGAAGGAAAGACTTTCGACATAATCAACAAAACCTTGTGAACGAATGTTCGCACGATGATCTCTCTTTTGAATTATAAATTTCGCGTTTTTTCCAATCTGTTATTTCGAAGGCGATTTTGAATATCCCTATTCTTGAGCGAAATTGCTCAATGGTCCGTGAAGATTCTGAAGTGACGAGTGTTTTTCTGAAAAGAAATCTTTGCAAAACAGAACAATGGTATTTGTTTTAACATTTCCATAATTCAAAAATGTAATTATTTCTTTCCCAGAATCCCTAAATCCTTCTGAAATGTCGTTTCTATACTAAAGAATCTTTCTGAATCCATCATCCCCCACATAATTTCTCATGATGACTTCTTCAGTTTTCTGATCCATAGTTTTTGAACAAACTCTTAGAAATCACAAGACAATATAGCTAATAAACGGTAGTTCTTTAAATCAACTTCCTTGAGATTGTTTTTCCAAACGAAGCCAATTTTCAAAGGTGACTTTCAAGAATCCGCCCGTCTTAAGAGGAGAATTCTCCTACACTTTTTTTTCTCTCTCTCTCTCTCTCTCTCTCTCGCTCTCTCTCTCTCTCTCTCAATGTTTTAGTTTAAACATCACTTCTAATATTTTAACATTTAAGTTATTTCTTTGAGAATTTCTTATTGCATTTCGCTCTTTTCTTACCCGGGTTCTGCAGTTTACTTCCTCTTTTAATAACCTTTTCTGGGAAGTACCTCCTGTTAGTGATACTTTGAAAATTCAGAAAAAATTGAATTCAAACTTCTCTCGAGTTGAATTTTCTACTTACAAGCTACCTAAATTGAAGGCACCGTAATCTAATAATCTAGTACTCGCGGTTTCCGGAATATGATTTTTTTTTCGAATCTCAATTAGACTACCTCTTAAAATCAACATTTCGTCCCAAACTTAATTTTTTAAATTTAATTGTTACAAGAATCCACTCAACATGTACTTGTTCGCTTCTACCAACGAATGGTTCACACCCATTCAAGTTTTCATCCAAGTTCTCCAAAAAATCTGAATTTTATTTCGTCTAGTCAATCTGTCAATTTCTGTCTGCTCGACTAGTTACGTGTGAATTTTGAATTAAACAAAAGTGGACTTAGAAAAAAAACTAACATGAATCATTCTTTTTTTCCAGAGAGTTGTTCTCCTGGCTTATATCTTTTTCCATTAAATTTTTAAAATCGAATTGAACCCAAAAGAGAGAATAAAAATTGTTGGTGCATACAAAATGAGTTCTCGGGCGTCCTGAAAAGAAATTCATGTTTCGATGGACTACATGAAAAATATGTTCGTATTACTTTCCGTTTTTCTTTTTTCTAGATTCGACTAAAGTACCTTTTCCGGTCAACACAAATGGACTGTAAAACTACATCCTATTGTTTAAAGTCCAAAATAATCGAACTAATAAGATCCCACAAGTTTTTCATCGTAATAACCCAGTCGGCAACTTTTGAAGGAGAATTAAAGGGGCCATCATGGGATATAAGGAAAAGTAACTTTTGGTTTCCAACAATGATAAATTTACATATTAAAGGGGGACTCCGGCTTAATTTTTCTGTATTTTTAAAATGTTCTCAAAATCATGTATTTCCTTAATATTACTTCGAAAAAGTTATAGCAAATGTTCAAAATCGAACTCGAGCTCTCAATTCTCGTCCAAGTTGTTTTCATGCAATTCTTTCTGTCATTTGTGAGGTCTACGAGACTTTTTTGATCTCTTCATCGAGTGTTCTACTTAATAATTCAATTATTTTCGAAAAATACAGAACAAACGACAGGAAACCGAAAAATTGTAAAAAATCGCAAAAAAAAACAGCGCACACCGTAGCTTTGGCCTAGGATTTCCGAGACCCTCTGTTGCATTCTTGACGGCGTTTACAAGGATTTCGGAATTTTTTCTGCGTTTGCACGCTATTTCAAAGAACCTGGTCGGAAAACGCGCTCCAGCGAACGTGAGAAATCACTGGCAATGGAAAAATCGAAAACACCGTGGCAATGGAAAAATTCAAAATGGTCCTGGGAGTCTGATATTGTATGTGGTGGGTATAGGGGCTACTCTAAAACTTTTGACCATAGTACCCATAGGCCACGCCCCCTCCTGGCCGCGATATAATACCGTAACCCCGAACAAACTTTTTTGTTCAAAATAATGATATCGACTCAAAAGTTTAAGATTTTAGTTTCTGGTACTATTATGACCATTTTTTGTGTTGGGACCAATTTTCTACAGTAACCCTGAAGTAGAGAAAATTTCACTTTTTTGAATTTTTTTTTCACTTTTTTTTTGAAATTTCTCAAAAATTTCTCATTGGTTACCGAACCAAACCTTAAAAATTCAATACTTTGAACCTATTTACAGTATAATACCATAATGACATAAAAAATTAGGGGGCCCTTAAAAGGGTTATTTTCGAAACCAACTTTGGTCAAAAAATGAAAATGAAGATAATGATTTGATATAAATTGGAATGGATTACACTTGCTATTTTGAACATTTTTTGTGTTCAGAATAAAATTCTAACTCGTTTCCTTTCAGCTGAAAATTTTGATTTTTTATCCGACTTTGAAAAAAATCACTGAAAATCTGTCGTTGCGAAAATTTTAAAATTAGTCTAGAAGAGATAATGCCAGATTCAAAACCAGCGTAAAAAATAACATTAGAAAATGTCAGTTTGAGTTTGCATATCTTGAGCACAAAATGAGTTTTAGTCCAAAAAGTGCGAAAACACTATGTGGGGGAGCATGGCAACAAAAACTCTTTCAAAATCGAACATATCCGATTGTGATGAAATTTGTACCATATGTAGTATTTTTGATGGGTAGTATTCTGGCAAAGTTTCAAAATTTCTACTCATCGTCTTCGTGCTTCTTTGCAACGCTAAGTTTTTCCCTGAAAATAGACTTGGAAGCAATTTTTTCCGCTTTCTGGTGCTTCGGAAAATGCACGAAGACGATGAGATCGGATTTTAAAACTTTTGCCAAAATACTACCCATCAAAAATACTACATCTGGTACAAATTTCATCACAATCGGAGATGGTCGATTTTGGAAGAGTTTTTGTTGCCATGTACTCCCCCACATGGTGTTTTCGCACTTTTTGAACTAAAACTCATTTTGTGCTCAAGATATGCAAACTCAAACAGACATTTTCTAATGTTATTTTTTACGCTGGTTTGGAATCTGGCATTATCTTTTCTAGACTAACTTTAAAATTTTCGCGACGACAGATTTTCAGTGATTTTTTTCAAAGTCGGATAAAAAATCAAAATTTTCAGCTGAAAGGAAACGAGTTAGAATTTTATTCTGAACACAAAAAATGTTCAAAACAGCAAGAGTAATCCATTCCATATTATATCAAATCATTATCATCATTTTCATTTTTTGACCAAAGTTGTTTTCGAAAATAACCCTTAACAGGTCCCCCTAATTTTTATGTCATTATGGTATTATACTGTAAATAGAACCAAAGTATTGAATTTTTAGGGGTTTGGTTCGGTAACCAATGGGAAATTTTTGAGAAATTTCCAAAAAAGTGAAAAAAAATTCAAAAAAGTGAAATTTTCTCTACTTCAGGGTTACTGTAGAAAATTGGTCCCAACACAAAAAATGGTCATAATAGTACCAAAAACTGAAATCTAAAACGTTTGAGTCGATATCATTATTTTGAACAAAAAAGTTTTTTCGGGGTTACGGTATTATATCGCGGCCAGGAGGGGGCGTGGCCTATGGGTACTATGGTCAAAAGTTTTAGAGTAGCCCCTATACCCACCACATACAATATCAGACTCCCAGGACCATTTTGAATTTTTCCATTTTTCCCACCCGATCTAAATTTTCTCAGAGAATGTGTCTTAAATTTCTTCTGGCCTAAAATTTTTTGGGCGCGCGATTTTTGACTAGGTTCTTTGAAACACCGTGCGTTTGTTCATTGGGATATTAGGAAAATCCATAAATTTGGAAACATTTTAATGCCAAAAAATGTTAGGTCGGAGTCTCCCTTTAAAATCTAAGTTTATCAATCTTCGAAAAAACTCTCTTCCAAACCAAACGTTACTTTTCCTGTCATATCCCATGATAGGTGGACACATGAGATTTTCATGAAATATTTGTTGAATTTCGAATGATGGTCTAAACATTTTTGAGGTTGAGAGGTAAGTCAAGTTTGATGTATTTTTTTCACGAATTCATGCGGATGTGGAGGGCGGTACGGAATGTGATTTAGATTTTCAAGTGATGTATTTTAATTTCCTTGTTCAGTTTTTCAATGAAGCATTATTCGGAGGATGAATTACTTGTTTTTTCTCTCATCACACTTCTTAAAAATATTTTTCCTCAAATATGTTTTCTGATACTAACTGGTTCATTAGTAACAACTAAAATATGTGCTGAAAAAACGCCTTCGAAAAATATGACGTGGCTATTCTAATCAGATCAGATATTCAACAAGTCTTTTTAAGATCCACCCACCACTATTTATCATCAAGTTCCAAAGATTTCGGATTTCTCCGATCGTCGAATTCATTGCTCTGTGAACTTTGGGTTTTCAAAAACTTCTATCTGAATACATTTTATTTAAATTATTACTCGATCTCAATTTTTCTCAATTTCTTTTTAATTGTCTAGTACAAAATTGATTTTCTAGACGAATGCAATCCATGTGGCGAACACTCATACTCTCGACTATTTTACTCGTTTCCATCACATCTGCATGCAACAAAAATGGAGAAGGATGTTTGTGTAAGTTCATCGGACATAAAAGTTTCAGTTGTCAAATAATTTCCAGTAATGAGGAACGTTCTCCGTGATCCACTTCGTCTATCAACTTGGAAAGTTTCCTCACTTAATCGGGCAATCAATCAGCTTCAAGCATACCAACAACTTTTCCATGGTTAGTCTAGATAGACCATTCCAAAACAAAATTCAAAGTAATAATTTGTTTTCTAGAAGACAAACGATCATCTTCGAATGACTATAGTAGTCAATTCTCGGAAATGATGAGACGTCGTCGACGGTGATGATGGCAATGAGAGTTGATGCGAGCTAATTCTCTCCTCTTGGGTTTCACCATGTTCTTCTTCTTCTGATTCCATTTCCATTATCTGCTCATTTTCTGCATCTGTTACTCCTCTTTCTTTTTCGAATATTTTCGATTATATTTCCCTTTTGATGCCGATTTGATGATAGTAACCTAAATTTTTCCTGTTTGTGAAAAGATGTGAAAGAACTGATAAACTATGTTTTCTGTTTTTGATTGTTCCTATTTCTTTTACTTTCTTTCAGTATGGAGAGCGCATTGGATGATTTCAAACGAATCAGAGCTCGGTTCGTTCAAAGGAAAGTTCTTAAGTTTCAGTTTGAATTATTCACGAAGTTTGAAAATCACACCAGAAACATCTGGGGATTCTACCAACAAGCGTTAGTGGGTGATGTCAATGTTCCGAGTGGGTCAGAAAGTATTTTCATCCGATTTTGACAACATATTTCAGAGTTGAACTACATGGAAATCGACGAAGGAGAAAAGTCGTGGATGTGGAAATGGATCAACGGAAATGAGAAATGGCATGCTTGGAACAAGTGTAGAGGTAAACAAAAATGATAATTCTGTTGAAATATCAAAAGTTATAGGGCTCTCGAAGGAAGAGGCATCGACTCAATTTGTCGAAGCTGTTCAAAAATTGAAGTTAGAAATATATCAACTCCTATCCCAATGGAAATTGGAAATCAGCAATGACCCAAAAGAAGTAGAGTCAAACACGGGCGATACCCCATACACTGAATAAATATTTTCTAATTCAATACACATTTTTATTCAAATTTCAAACGGCAGGTTTTCCACAAACATATCCTCTGAATCTATCATTCCACGACATATGACAGACCATCGAGAAGAATTCTCCATGACGACGTTGTCTAACTTGTTTGCCTCCTGGAACCCAAATCCACATCATCCCACAGTTATTTCCACCGCCACTGAAAATATATATATTTTTTTTTTCATTAGTTTTCTTCTAACCCATAACTTCCTTGATTTGGTTCTCCTCCACTCCATTTGACAGCATTCAAGCCTTTAGCATTGCCATCTGTTATGTAGAATGGCTGTAATGTCAAAGTTATTTTCTATAATTCCATGGATGTTTTCAAAAGATTCCAAATTAAATTTGTGTTCACAACTAACACTATGCAATGTGTCTCTCTTGATTCCAGTTCTCAGAGTTCCAAACTTCCACGCAGAAGTAGTCGTCATCATAACTCTTCCTAATTCAGCAATAGTTTCCCTCTCCTCATGATTCTCCACAGCTGACAATCGGGCTCCATGTTGAGCACATAATAATTCTGCTTGTGGTTGATTTGTCATACCAACAAATACTTTTACACACCATCCACCACTTTGCCTATGGACTCTTGTCCATCCGGGTTCACATTTTGTTTCTGGTCTCTCGGTTACTGGTTGATGTTTTGGAGGTCTTCCTCCATGATGTCCTCCACGCCCTCCGGAATAATATGAAGATTCGTGAGATCCAGAGCTTGAATCATCATCAAAGACAATGGAATTAACTGAATTGTTCTTGTTTTTTTTGGAATTTCAGGGAACGCTTACCAGTGACAAAAAGAACGCCAAAAATCACAAGAAACCTCATTGCGAAACAGGAAAAGCAGTTACGGTTGCAAGCCTTTATACCAGGGCTGAGCAAAAAATTTTCGGGAGGAATAAAGTTTTCCGTTTTCCGGTAGGTTTCGGATAATAAAAGTTTGGTGAAATGAACTTCGAAGCTCTGGAAACGGAACATTTTCGGACCAAAAAATTTTTCGTTGAAACTTTTTCCTCTGACAGTTGCATAGTACGGGCAATTCTGTAAAAAACAGGGTATTGGCAAAAAAAATTGACTTGGATTAACTTGAGATTTTCAAAATGTTTCGAGAACCTTCCGGAAAATCTCAAAAAATTATGATATTTCGAAAATACGTTTTTAATTGGAGGTAATTTTCATTTCAACCCAAATATCAGCTTTTTATTTTTTTTTCGGATGTCGTTTTTCGCTCAGCCCTGCTTCACCATGCCCATAGCCTTGCAGAAACTTTTTGAAAGTGATCTTACATAATCAAACTACGAAGATTTTCTAATAGTAAGTTTCAAAAATCTATAGTCACAGTTTTGATCTTTATGAGTTTTCAGCTGGAAATCACCAAAAAATTTGATACCAAAAATCTTAATTTCAAACGACCCGTTTCTTCGAGTGCCTATCACAGGCATAATGCTCATGCAGGTTATACGGTATTTTTGTTATTTTCTGAGTACTATCAGAATTCTGATCTATCAATAGTTACCAGAAAACTGTAAGTGATCCAAATCCATGTTCTTCAGTTAATGTCCTATGAGGACAACTGTAACTAATAAAATCACTGGATTCTCAGCTCTTTTTTGTTTTACTTCCAAGATTGTCGTCTCTTCAAGACTACACGTCAGATTCACAGGATACTCAACATTCAAAATTAAAAGTTTTATTCAACAGAAAAAGAAATAATTATTGGGCCTTTTTTCCACAAACATATCCCCTGAATCTATCGTTCCATGAAATATGGCAGACCATTGAGAAGAATAGACCATGTTGACGTTGATCTACTCGTCTGCCTCCTGGGACCCAAATCCACATCATTCCACAATTATTGTTCCGGTTGAGACCGTTAATCGGTTCTCCTCCACTCCATCTGACAGCATTCAAGTCTTTTGCATTTCCATCTGTTGAGTGGAATGGCTGTAATTTCAGGAAATTTTCTATAAATTCTTAATTTAGATTTTGAAATTTACAAATCAGATGTTCATAACTCACACTATTATTTGAATCTCGCACGACTCCAGTTCTCAGAGTTCCAAACTTCCACGCAGAAGTAGTCGTCATCACAACTCTTCCCAATTCAGCAATAGTTTCCCTTTCCTCATGACTCTCCACAGCTGACAATCGGGCTCCATGTTGAGCACATAATGATTCTGCTTGTGGTTGATTCGTCATACCAGCGAATACTTTTACGCACCATCCACCACTTTGCCTATTTACTCTTGTCCATCCGGCTTCGCATCTTGTTGGTCTCCGGGTTACTGGTGGCCTATTTGGTCTTGGAGGTCTTCCTCCGTGGTTTCCATGATTTCCATTATGACCATGATTTCCTCCACGACCCCCAGAATATGAAGATTCGTGCGATCCAGAGCTTGAATCATCATCGAAGACAATGGAACTAACTGAAAAAAATTGCTCTTTGTTTTTGGAATATCAAGACATTCTTACCAGTGACAAAAAGAACACCAAAAATCACAAGAAACCTCATTGCGGAACAAGAAAAGCAGGTGAGGTTGCAAGGTTTTATAGTGCCTAGAATTTTGCGGAAGCTCTTCAAAAGTGATCTTTCAAAATCAAACTACGAACATTTTCGAAGTGTCAAAAACGTATTTTTATAGTTTCGATCTCAATGCGCTTTCAGTTGAAAAGACATAGAAATCTTTTGCAATCTTCTCGGTAATCCTAGTAACGTGAAACATGAATGGTTTACACTTGTAATGTTTTGATCTCGAGGTACCTCCGGAATGATGTTACAAGGGTCCTTCTATTTTTCCGGGACTTTTTTCTGAGAAGCATCGCCGAAAATTTTGGTTTATTTTTGTTCAGAACATATAAACGTTTAAATTTCAAATGGTCCGATTCTTAGACTGCCCTTCCATGACAGAGATCCTTTAAATCCAGGTTTTACGGTATTGTATGTATGTATCTGTTTTTATGAGAATGTTTCGAATCTACCAATAAGTATCACAAAACTGTCTGTGATCTACACCATGAATACCGTGAAACCTGTAATAGAAAAGCCGGACCTTCTAATGTTCCAAGGAACCTCCGGAGGACCCTTCTATTAGAGGGGCCTTTTAATTACAGTGGCCCTTCGATTTTTGTTTGAACCGCATGAAAATCCATCAATTTCACCAAAAAAATCTAGCAAGTTTTTGCCGAAAAAACTGTGTTTCAACACATTTTTGTGAGATTAATTTCAGGAACATTTTTCACGAAAGACACACGGAAGTTTTCAATTACAAACAAAAAAAATTTGAAGAGGGCCTTACCGTATTTCTCCAAGCTCTTCCCAGAGGGCCCTCCCATTAAATAGGTCCTTCTAATACAGGTTCTACGGTAATACTAGTTTTAAAACAAGTTTTCCAAATAAACTTATTCGAAAAAACTCTGATTTTTTGAAGTTTTTGATTAGTACAAAAATAAAAAGTTTTAGAAAGCAATAGAGCGTTGAAAACTGTAAGTAATGGAATCACTGAATTCTGATAGTGAGATATATATATACCGTAAAACCTCTAATAGAACGACACCCGGATCGTCCACTTT